>NW_015177010.1:1342535-1362186 GCF_001447785.1 Gekko japonicus
TGAAAGAGGAGCAAAAATATTAACTTCTAATGCTCTTATTTAGAATTTCTACCATGCTATTTTAATGTGATAAGTGCTTTATGGTGCTCTATTACTGTTATTAATTAATTACGTGAATTCATTTATTATATTACATCCCCCCCCCATGCAACTTAAGACTCTGAAGGTTCAGATCACACTAGGTTTGCCAAGTCTGGGTTGGAAAATACCTGGAGACTTTGGGGGTGGAGCCAGGAGAGGGCGGGGTTTGGGGAGGGGAGGGGCCTCAGCACAGTACAATGCCATCTAGTCCACCCTCCAACGCAGCCGTTTTCTCCAGGGGAGCTGATCTCTTTCGGCTGGGGATCAGTTGTAAAAGCAGGAGATCCCCAGGCCCCACCTGGAGGCTGGCAACCCTTGATCACACCCAAGCCCCTAAATACATTTTTGGTTGAGGTGGTCTAAGAGAGCAATACTAACATGTCTACTGAGAAGTAAGTCCCACTTTATTCAAAGCGGCTTATTCCCAGCAACGTGTTCTTAGGATTTCAGCCTAACTCCATAATTTTAGGAAGTAGCCCACATTAGCTTTATGATACCAGGTAGGGAGCTGGTGTCTTAGTTCTTGTAGTACTTGAACATTCAGAGAAGCAGTGAGGGTTAAGGAGTCAAACCAAATCTAAACCTGAACCAAACACAAACCATTATTTATTCCCCATTCAATACTGAATTTGAACCACTATTTAAAAATCTCTACCTGTTTTTATAAATCATTCTCTATATACTAAACATAGTTTGGGGGTGGAGCATGAGTTAGCACTTCAATATAATTTTTTTATCATTTGGAGGTACCTTACCTGAGTTTGTAAAACTAACTTCTGGGATGATTTATTACCAGTGTATGGCTTTAAAAGAATTTGTCTAAGCTTTTAACTCTGCTAGGAAGCAGTATTCTGTACAAAAAATGGCTGCTTTAAAGGTTAGGCATAAATGTCCCCTGGAGCAGACTCTGGATGTGGCTGACTGAATAGCAACCAGAAGCTACAAGTTAAATTCCATGCTAGTTAGAAGAGATGTTGGGAGATTCATGGTGGGCCATCTAAATATTTTAATTAGTAAATAACAGCTATTGGGCTCCTCATTCAGATGGGGGCTATAATGAAGAGGAATTTAACACTTTTTCCTCCTGTGCCATTGTCCTGATCTCAAATGCCCTCTCCCCAAAGTTGTAGCCACTCTGAGGAACAGCACAGGGAGAAGGATCCCCCCCCCCACTTAGCCCCCAGCATCGTCTGGTTTGGCAGTCACTCTAGCAAGAGCAATTCCTAGTTTTTCATATCAATGAGAAAGTGATGAACTTTAGCAGCAGTGAAATGTTCCCTTCAAGTACATATTTCTGTTTGCTCCACACACACACAATTTCACCAGTGGCAGCACACAGTGCTCAAGCTTGCCAAGCAGTCCCATGAAAGCCTGAATACAATCAAATTTTTAAAAGGGGGAGTTACAAAGCAGTGCACATGTTCACAGTCACCCTTCTCTACCTTTGTTTCAAGCTCTGCCATTGGAAACAGATTCTGGGACTAGGCTAAAATAAACCATTCTCATTCTCTCATCCAGTGTTCCCTCTAAGCTGAGTTAGTGTGAGCTAGCTCACAGTTTTTTAGCCTCCGGCTCACAGATTTTTCTCTTAGCTCAGGAAGGAGGGCTCCAGAGCAAACTAATTTATGCAGTAGCCGAATCGCTCGCTCACAAAGTATAATTTTTGCTCACAGGACTCCATAGCTTAGAGGGAACATTGCTCTCATCTATCCCTTTCTGCCCCTTTTCTTACATATTTTTCTCTATGCTTGACAGATGTGGTAATCTGGTTTTTGAAACATGACTTGTATCAGAATCAGTCATAGTTGAAGCTTAAAAATGAAACCAAACAGAGAATGGTCTGATTCCCTGTTAAAAGCAGTGATATTTTTCCCATTCATATATCAAAGCAGCATAATCCATAACTTAATTAACTCTGATTTGCCATGGTTTAAGCCAATGCATTTCCACTTACATCAACAACAGCCCTTCCCCAGTGTGAGCCCCTCCCCAATGTGTGTGCCATCTTTCTAGCTTTTCACCGGGTAATGCATTGGTCCATTGTTGACTACTGTCAACAATATGCTGCAGCGTGTACTAGCACAAACTGAAGCCCACTACAGATCTGGATTATGAAAACTGGAACTACTGCAAGAGTGATTCTAATCCTTGCATTTGCAGCTCTGCAACCTCATCAAGTCATCAAGGAAGTCTGAGGCAGAGGCTGACGATGAAGGCCAACTATGAAGGCCAAGGCTAGTCATGGACCACCTTCTTTCTGTTGCCTGACAGTCCCATTTGGCACACAGATGAACAGGCTTCTTAATGAGCGGCAATGGATTTGCCTTTCCACTTTTCATTAACATTCCAATGTGAGCATGCCTGACCAGAAAGGAAGGGCTAATAAATGACTGCAAAAACAAGGGGACAGGGATACAGTGTGTTGCTTCTCTGTGTGGCCAAATACCCCCAGATGCAGCTGTGTTTATGAATGTGTCATGAATATAAAAAAGAATAATTGCTTGAAAATAATATGGACTCCCAAATATCTACTATTTTCACAATAAAATCTGTTATGGCTGACTCCCCAACATGGAAAGATTTGTAACGATAGGTCAGCTAATTGCAAATGAGTCAGTGACTTCTTTTTCCTTCCAGTGAAGAGACCATTGAGAGACAATATTTTTAAAGGCCGCATTGGCCCCTGCCTGACTATTAACTCAACCAATGAAGCATCTATTCAGCCTTGTTGGAGTGTCCAAAGCTTCGCCATCTGCGCGGATGCCTGCCCAAGCTGCCTGAATCACCTTTCACACTTTGCATCCGGTTTAATGAAGAGTGCTTAAGCACGCTGATCTCAAAACACTGGGGCCTAGTGATCTTTGCCAGATATAAAGGCGACATTTGTTGGAGAGCCCTTAACAGGAAATTACCATTTTCTGGGTCAACTCACACTTGCCACCACCACTGCTGTTGCAACTTGACAAGAAACACTAACCCCTTTAAGTTAGGGTGACTTTAAGCCGATTATTGTTGAGGCTCTTTCTCCAAAAAATTAAAATTAGCTCAGTTTCTTTCCGTTATTATTTTAGAAAATACTATTTTAAGTGTCTTCCCCCCCCAACCAATGAAGCTCGACTTTCCTCAGAGCGAGGCTGAAGAATAATCTCTTTATTCTTGTCCTTCAGCTTGCTGACTGATTATGCAAAGAGGTGAAAGGTGTCTCTGTTCAAACAGCAAAATATTTTCCTTATGAATGCAGCTCTAACGTTATACTGCTTTTGCTCACACTTTAGAAAGCACACTACAGCCCTCCATTATGTGGTTCGACATTTGTTTTTTTTAAATTCTCATGTTCATGATACTGTAACAAGTACCACCCATCTTCAGAAAAACTGCAAATTAGCTTCATTGAAAACTTTAACTGATGATTGTATATAATTTCCCCCCATCTCTAATTCCATCTCCAAAACATGCACACATATTCTGCTTCTCACAAAAGCCTTCATATGTTACAAAAATGTTTAAGTACCTTTTAAAACCATGGGCTGAAACACAGATACATAAAAATCGATGGAAATTCTGCTGATGATTTCACAATGATGTTGGATTATGCATATTTTAAAAGCAATAATTATAGCTAATTAACTGGGGCTCTTTTTGTAGCAGGAACTCCTTTGCATATTAGGTGACACACCCGTAATGTAGCCAATCCTCCAAGAGCTTACAGAGCTCTTCTTACAGGGGCTACTGTAAGCTCTTGGAGGATTGGCTACATTAGGGGTGTGTCACCTAACATGCAAAGGAGTTCCTGCACCATATCTATCTTCTGGGTGTTAGGATTGCCATCTAGCCCTTTTCCTTTGGTTTTACCAGCAGATTGGCATCCAGATATTTAGCAAGTGAAGTTTTTCTCTTCATTTATAAACCAACTAGAAGAAACTTCACCAGTTAAATTTCTGTGTGTCCTACTACAGACAAAGGCACAGGAGCAGGGTCAGTATAAAGGCGGCAGTCCCACCAGATATAGCAGGCGATGCACAGAAAGACAAAGAGTGAGATCCCATAAACTAAACATGGATAATATACACAGCTCCCAAAAGACTAGGGTATAATTTGTATTGGGAAGTACACCTTTGCAAGTCCCACTGGAATCAATGGGAATGACATTTCCTTCATTTTTCTCCTCAGAAGGATTCCCTTACCATCACACCTTTAAAACAAAGGGACCAGTTTTGTGAACTTACAAGCTTGGGGCAAGCAAACATCAAACACTGAATGGAGAACATTTTATTTAATCTGTGGCGTAATAGGAGAAACAACCACATGAAACTAACCTGTGAAGAGCTTCTGTGATAAGCTGAATAATGAAGAGGTCCAGAAATAGTTGTGTCATGTGGTAAAGATGGATATTGACTCTGCATTGAATGGGGGTGTTGATTTCCATAGCTACCATAGTTGTAGCTCCCACTGTACCTGAAAAGTCATAGAAGATACTTAGTATTCATAAAAACAGCACCCTATCTAATACTATTCTGCTGAGATTCATGGATTGTACATCACAAAAAATATGGTGCTGGTTTTGTTACTCTTTGTTAGGCATCTTTTTATTCCCATTCTCTTAAACATCTTTTACTTTTTTTCTCCTTTGAGAACAGAGCATGCTTATGACTTTAACCAGTTTACAGCTATTGTCCTTTCCGCCCTACAGCTTGCAAAAGGAATAGCAGAGGTTCCTCAGCCTGTTTCTTCACCATATGACTGACTCCTGACACATTCAGGACTGGCTTCAGAAATTCTTGCCCATGAGGCAAAAAATTGAATTAGCACCCACTAATTTAACACAGAACATAATGCACCAGGAAGTTCTCCTACACAAGCCTTGCTTAAATGAACCATACATTGTGTAAAATGCATGATTCATATACATTTAAATGGAAATTACACACAAAAAATTCCCAATTCTCTGTGCTCCTTGGTTAGATCTGTCTGTATCCCATTCTACTGCCTTGAATTGTGTTCAAAAATCCATTTGAAATATAACCCAGCACACGCCCACATAATTTCCACATTCAGCACTATTCCCTATTCATCACTTTGTGATGTACCTAAAATTGGTGGTGGAAAGTGCCGTCAAGTCTCAGCTGATTTATGCCAACCCTGTAGAGTTTTCAAGATGAGATGAACAAAGGTGATTTACAATTACCTGCATCTATGGAGCAACCCTGGACTTCCTTGGTAGTCTTCTATCCAAGTACTAACCAGGGTCAACCCTGCTTATTTCCTGAGATCAGGCTAGCCTGCGCCATCCAGGCCTGGCTTAAGAAATTCCAGATATGGCCTGAAATTATTAGGCATTATAAATTTTTTTAAAAAGAGAAATCCCTGTCTACTAATCTAAAATCTTGTTCTTCACTTTTGTTTGCATTTTGTTTTATTGAATAAGGAATTTTATATTTGAACAACATCAAAATCATTAATATTATGAAAAACAACTTCACTTGCACACTTTATCTTCATATTTTTTTCATCTTCTTTCTTCTCCCAAAATTATTACATGATAATGTTTATAAGATTTTCAAACTATCTTAGCTCATTATAATAGATTTACAATATATCATCAAATTCATCTTTGAACTAAATTATTTGTAAATAATTAAACTCAGTCCTAGGAGGACTCAAGGGTTGGGGGGGGGAACCCTCCTTCCAAGGACCAATTAAACCTTGGGGGAACATACCCGGACACTTGCCACAGTCCCACTGCTCTTGTAGCGTTAAAAAATATATTTTATATTACCCAAATCATATTTTTAAAAAGAGTCCAAACTCTCTTCAAAATCTTCGTGGTCTTCAGGAGTACAGACTCAAGTCGTTTTGACTGGCTTAAGGGGAGAGCGTTCTTTCCTTTTGCCAGCTCTATTTTCTTGTAGTCCAGAAGAAGAATTTAAGGCAGCCAAGCATTAGTTCACCCAAGGTAGAGTTGTAGACAGTGTAAGAGATTGAGCCATGTTGGACACACAACTTGCCTGTACAGAGCCATTGATATCTTATTCCTAAATCCCAGTGTTTAGCAGAGGTTCTTTAAGATCTCTTCTAATCTTTAAAAATTCAGGGGGGAGATTCGAAAAAACTTGAATCTTCAAGCCCTGGAAGTCAAGACCACCTCGCTCTCTAGCCTCTGCAAGGATCCTCTGCCGTGTTCAAAAGTCCTTAAATTCTACCAGTATATCTCTAATATATAATGAGGAAGTAGATTCATCACATACCTTACCAATGTGATAAGCTCTCTGTAGAAGGGGCACAACCCCAGCTTCAAGGTTTAAAGTACTGGCTAACCAATTCGCCATAAATATATTCAGCTCTGTTCCAGCTTCAACATTTGATTTAAACTCCCTGAACTTTAGGCACAACTCATGGCTACGATAATCTAAAGACAAAATATGTTCCCATGCCCAAGAATCAGAGGTTCTTGCAGGTAACTGACTTTCAAGCTCAGTAACTTTTTGAGAGCTTTTTCTACCTTTTGGTTTGTCTGTTTATGAAGCTCTTCTAACTCATTCATGCGTTGAAACACTGGTTTCAGCATTTCTGTAATATCGTTTCTCAGTTCCTGATGTTGTTTGGTTAGCACCTGCATGAAAAAAATTTCTAGTAAGCGGGCTCTCTTCAGCCATTACCTCGCCCCTCCCCAGCATTGCAGATGAGGTGGACAGTGCATCTGTAACTGGGAAAAGCTCTGTTAAACGCAAAATGCTTTCTCCTTTCTGTTTCCCCTTCTTACCACCTGTTGGAAAGGGTAAAACTATTCAAATTTTGAGCAGGGAGATGGTAAGAACTGGGTACTGCCCGCTGACCCAGAAGTTGGTCGTGGCCACTCCCCCTTGTTCTTCATGATACTCTGCATTATTTCTGAGTGTTTCTAAACTCTGGAGAACAGGAATGTTGCATGAATCAGAATCTGTGCATGAAATCATGTATATGGATACCTATGCTTACTTATCTGCTTTATTCAGAGTTGGGCAAATGTTTGGTGTCCGTTATACTCATACAGATTTTCCGTTCAAAACAGCACATAACTCCTTGCCCCAAACAAGTAGCTGTTGAGTCAGGAATTGCACCTTGGATTTCAGGCATATTAAATTATTCTATGATTAGGCTGGCCAAAAAGGCAGTAAACAAGATAGCAAAGGACCTACCCATGTTCTTCTCTGTGGGGATAAACAGGTATCCTGTGTGTAACAGATGAAGGAGGAACATGAGGGCTTCGCATGCAAGGCAGTTGTTGTGGATTTTCAGCAGGTGATCCAGCTGCTGTTGTCACCGTATATGTGAGAGACCACGTGTAAGACTGCATAGCTCCTGAATGAAATCAAGAGATGCAGTTCATTCCCAAATATCCTGTACACCTTAACTTACATGAGAAACAATTGTGTAGCCTCCACAACTTTTGGAAAACAGAGTGGAAAAGGCCAACAGTAGTATGTTGTACAGTTGCATCTTTATTATAATTATCATTCCGTATTAAAGGGGAATCATGGACTCATTACTTACATTTTTAAAAGATTTTTTTTAAAAAAGGAACAGTGTTGAGGCTCATGTCTACCTAGAAATCCCTTCAAATGACCTACAAGCCCTCATGCTATTGTGATGGGGAGGAGGATGCAGATTGTCAGAGATTAGAAAGAAGCACTGTGCCTATGCTCAGAAGCATTTTTGCTTCTTTCATACATCACATGCGAACAGAGCTGAAGTATAATACTGAGGACGGTTTTTGTGGCTGAGACATATGTGAATCCGAAAGGCTGCATCAGATGCCATCACTTTCTGTTTTAGAGACGGTGATGAAAAGCAGCATATCCTTTGGCCCCATAGTTTTGGTGGGAGGAGCAGGGGGAGAGAAGCCAGCCTCCACTCTGCTTCCAGGACTGGTAGGAGCTCTGCCTATCCAGGTTGAAGAAATAATTCACAGCAGTCATTTGTGCATACAGTTATCCATCCAGCTAAAGAAAGTCTGCTGTTGCACATGCCCAAGCTGGACCAGACATCTGCTCTTTCCTGCTGGCAGGAATAATAGCCACCATAACCAATGATATTTCTGAAGACTCATACCTGCCCCTCTATCAGTGATAGAGTTTGGGAGCTAAGAATTAAAGAACTTACTTTAAAAGTAGATTGCAGCTCCCCACCATTGCTCCACAACTCCCCACAACATATAGATATAGAAACCCACATGAGAAATATGAAAATAATAGGACTGTAAATGTTGCATTTTGAGAGTTAAGATTTGAAAATGGCAGTTTTGCAGCAGATGCACTGTTATCAATGCAGTTCTCAGAGTAGTTGGGCTAGCAGATACATACTTTTCACAAGCATTATCAAGAACTATCCTAATTCAGTACAGCATAGCATTGCTGCAGTGATGTTACTTGGTGCAAACATTCTGCTTAACGGGCTTTTTTAGCAAACTAATATATGTAACGTCATACAAAATACTGTCAATTGGGAAACAAATTTTCAACATGATACGGGTGTTAACCCTAATCCCGTTTTCTTAGAAACATCTTGTTGATTTTCAATTGAATTTACTTCCAAGTGGGCATTTAGAATCACATTCTAGAACATTTTTTACCATATTTTTCATCTGCTAACAGGACAGCATACTGGCAAAGAGGCACAATTTTTAGTTACAGGATTTTGACAAAGTTATAGGATTTTGGCAAAGAGCCTTGAACGTTTTCAAGTGCAGTGATGCTCATAAATAAGTGATCATGGGCTAAGACAGTACTGGAGAGCCAGTTTTCTACCCATTACTTTTGTTATAGTATTGATTTCATTTCAGCAATCATTAATCGAGCCTTTGTAATTTAAAAAGAGTTAAGGCCTGATTATCCCTTTTCAGAATACAGCAGCTTAACAGAAAGATTTAAAGAAAAAGGAACTGGGCCTTGCCAGATGTTTTACTCCAGAGCAATTTATTGATGGTTTGCCTTTATGGTGTGTGCTATCACGTCAAGCACAATGATTTAATTGCTTGTTTTGTGTTTGACCACTGTAAGTACGCAGAAAAAGGAATGCACCAAGCTTAATAGTTAACTTATGTACTTAATGCTGATGACAATAGCAGTGTTTGAAGGAAACCTGAAACAAGGATACAACAACCTCTTGGGAATCAGATCAGATTAGTTTCAGTGGCACTCAAGGTATTCACTGTTTTGTACTTACTTGAATGATTATTAATAATAATGTTCCCAATAATTTATACAGTGTTCTGGAGTGCTTACATCACTTAAATTATTTCAGTAGTATTTGCAACACATGATGTCTTAAACTGTAACAGATCATTGGTCCATCTAGCTTAGTACTGTCTATTCTGACTTGGTAGTAATTCTGCAAGAACTCAGGCAGAGGACTTTCCCAGTCCTGTTATCCTAGTTCCTTCTAACTGTAGATACCAGGGATCAAATCCAGGAGTATACTGATCTATGACTTTTCTTAATAGCATTGCAACCACCCGGAAAGGTCAGCATTATTATCTCCAGACTGTAGGTAAAGGGGGCAGGCTGAGAAATGGTGGCTTCCCTAAAGCTTGCATATGTGTGCATTGCACCCTGATAGCTGTTTTCCCCCTGAGAAAAACAGATTTGGAAGGGAGCCATTTGGGGAAGAGAAAGAATAAAGATGAAGGTAGAACTTAATCCTTTGTCCAGCCATCACTTTTCTGTTGCACATACACACCCATACAGCTTTTCTCCCTGTTGTATTTGGGATCTGTGTTTATTTAAATTTAAATTTATCTAAATTTTAATTGGTCTCTTTTAATGTTTTGATTTTATTATTTGTAGTTTGTAAACCACCCAGATTCCTGGATAGGAGGCATAAACATTATACAAATAAATACATTAACCAAATTACTTCTTCTTTTCTCTCTTTGTTGTAAATGGAAAGTGTTATTATTTCTTACTTGCCTTCCTCGTGGGCACCAGAAAAGTTGTTTTTTCAAGGTTCCAAGAAGGAACTTTTTAAAAAGGGCTTAAGTATACAGAGGTACTTAAAGCAAGCTATGTGGTTCTCACATCACTCAAAAACCAAAATATTTCTTTTTGCGTTTCAGAAACAAGTGGGCTTAATTTTTTGTTCCAGCCATTAAATGGATGATTATAGTATTCGCAGTACACACCAAAAAAAATCAGTACTTGAAGAGCAATCCTGGCAGTTGCCAGTTCCTAGGCTTTGGCCCTCAGAATCCAGTTAGGGGCCTCATTCTCAGGACTTCAGAGCTGGGGTGTCAGAGTCATTCCTAGTTCTTCTAGTCCTATTGAATTGTTATTTGATGTCCTATACTATACAATTACATTTTTTCCTCTTTCTGTACTCTGTAACCTACATTGAGTCCCAGTGAGAAAGTCAAGGTATGAGTAAACTAAACAAAATACATTAAATAAGTTACCCAGCAGCAGCTTTTAAGGTTTCTGTGCTTGTAAAAACTATTTAACATGTAAACTGGAGATGGGAAGCAATCTGGCACTAACAATTCAACTACATTTTATGTTTTGAATACAGTTATTTCTATACCTTATGTATTTCTGTGTGTACTGAATAGTCTCTCTTCAAAGCCATGTGATTATACACATATTCACTATATAGTACCATTGTGAATAATGTGTGGAATAGCTACCATTAATATTTCTGTTCAATGTGATGTCATCAAGCCCTGCCTCGTGAGTCTCAAGGTTTGGGATTCTGGAGACTTGGAAACCCTGATCTTTTATGTAGAACAGAACATGTTCTCAGATCACAAATGGGTTTCTTGTGTGCCACTGAGCTATGGAAGTCTTTATAACTGTTAGTCTGATTAGTGTTCCATCCTCCAATGTGGTTTATGCCTTCATGAAACCAAAACACTTTTAAAACTGCTCCTGATTGTCTGGAAGCATAAATTTCTTTCTGTACTGAATAATTTCCATCCATCCTTAGAATTGCATACCAGCTGGATTTCTGTGTGCATCTTAAAGCCACCTTGCACGCTTGTGTAAATCGAATGGCAAGGGATGCATTTTTAAATGAACAAATCTAATTTAATACCAGACAGAAATTCAATGGATATACTTTCTACCATTCTGGCAGTTTCCAAAAAAAGGGGGGGGGGAACACGACATTTTTCTATGTCACTGCAGCCATTGACGTCACAGGGCTATTGTTAAGGAAAGGTAGCCATAATCTGCACAGTTTATTTTCAGTTGTTTGTAACATTTGATGCATCTGAAAATTTTTAATTAAATACAGCCACATAAGACTTTTTTTTCATATACTGTCAGCAGTGCAGGAAAGTTTTGTCTAAAATGGAAGCCAACTGCATTTTTATTTTTACATGAGAAATTAGTATTTTCAGGCATTCTCAGAATATCTTCCAGACACTCAGATGCATTTTGAGGTAGCCTCAGCTTTTTGACCAAAACTGGATTTCATTCAGTCCATGAACATGTATTCCTGTTTCAAGACTGGATGGTGGTTGTCAGATCCGGCACAAATGATCCACACTACTGGCCACTCTTCCTCCTCTGCTGTTCCCTGCCCTGCACACCCCTACTCTGAATCAGCGCCATCAGAGGATCCCTTTTCTGGATCACCATAAGCAAAGTCCCCATAACCCCATTTTCTGTTTTAGCTAGAAAGTTATTCTTTGAAAGGTATATATAAATAGCCAGTCTTCCTTAGCCTTACCAACCTGTTGTAGTTGCTATGCCAACATACTCTGGGGACTGACTGCTTACAGGCGAAGGTGCAGATGGTATATCCACTGAGGTGGCGGATTTAGCTGGCGAGAAAGGCACTGGGGAGGGACTTGGAGGAACAGGTTCTGTCAGTATTATGTCTTCTCTTACTTCTACTGCAAAGAGAAGAAAAACAGATGCTGAAACAACACACTGGCTCCCCACTCCTAGGGGCACATTGCTATGATAAAAGATAACTCTGCAAGCAGACTTTAATTTGTCCCAAGAGTCAGCCGCTGGAATCTGTGAAGCGAAGTGGCTCTCAATATTGGCTGCATGCTTCATCACTGCATAAGCACAGCCTTTGTTTTTGCATTTAGGATTCAGGGCTACCAGAACAGACAGCACTGAGTTTGAGAGCCCCAGCACCTGTTATTTTAGATAGGAATAGGTCTGTTTGCTGTAATCCCATGGATGCCAACACCTAAGGCAGAAGAACTGTGGTCCTCCTCTCTATTCTAGTAGCACTGTCATTATGATTTCCAACCCCCAGGTGGGGCCTGGAGTGCTCCCAGAATTACAAGTTATCTCCAGACTACAGAGAACAGTTCCCTTGTAGAAAATGGTAGCTTCAGGAGCAGGCTCTACGGTGTACCATAGATTCTAGGTGAAATCCCTCCCCAAATCCCCCCTCCACAGGCACCACCCCCAAATCTCAAGGAACTCCCCAGACCATAGTTGGCAACCCTGGCTATCCTAGTGGACACAACTGAGAGTAATCTAGATTTAATTGGCCTCTCTGACCCTGCCTGATGAGAGCATAGAAGTCTTTATATGGCAGTCACCGGAAAAGCCAGAAGCCCATTTTGGGGCCAATCACCCTCCCTTTAGACATTTTAGTGCCTGCTTTTGTTTAGCCATTCTTTTACACTAAATGCATTACAGATGCCCTGAGGCAAAGGAGCCATCAAGAGAAACTGCCCTGCAGTGCTTTGGCCTTCTAACACTGATGAAAACAAACTACTCACTCTGGGATCAAGGAACATCTTTCTGGCCTAGTTATCGTTTAACTGCAAGTATAAAATTTAAAATTTCAGAAGATTTTCATAACCAAGCTTTGTGGTTATTGTGAAAGTAGATAATGTAACTGAAACCTAAACCACAAGACAGTCACACTCTTACAGCTGTGAGAAATTAACATCTATTGAAATGGAAGAAAATGTCATTAATGAAAATGTAACAGAAATCATTAATATCATTTTGTTCCCATGAAAATCTGAAAAGTTTTTTTTGGGGAGCTATTGTGTTCATGCTCTGCTTGAGGTCTTCCTGGCAGCATCTAGTTGACCCCTGCAGGAAGCAGGATGCTCAGCGAGATGGATTTTTTTGGTAGGCTCCAGCAGGGCTGTTGTGGTCTTAAGCAAGGATAGGCCAGGACTCCATCCATTTTGCTCAATTGCTTAGATTCAGTCATTTTACTCATTCCATGAAGAATCAAATGCAATTGTTAACCGGAAAGACTGTTCTATGGACTTTTTTGTTAATATAGATGTGCATCTTCTGAAGACAAAAAGACACTGAAGAAGGCCAGCAATTACCTAAATGTGTAAAATGTACACAGAAAGGGTACATTAGAACCTTATGGCTGTGAGGACTTTGATGTCGATCAGAATTCTATAACAGTTATCTTTTTGAGAAGAAGAAGAGATTGGATTTATACCCTGCCCTTCATTACCCAAAGGAGTCTCAGAGTGGCTTACAAACTCCTTTCCCTTCCCCTCCCCTCAACAGACATGCTGACAGTGGGGCTGAGAAAGCGCTGAAAGAAACTGCTCTTTTTTAAGAACAGCTGTACCAGAACTATGGCCTGCCCAAGGTCACATCAGCAGGTGCAAGTGGAGGAGTGGGGAATCAAACCTGGTTCTCCCAGATTAGAGTCCGCACACTTAATCACTACACCAAACTGGCTCTCACACCAAACTGGCTGTTTTTGCTGTTTTGACACATTCATTTGGATTTTTTTTTTAAATAGTTTTTTATTTTTTAAAGACAAAAGAAAGATGTAAGTAAGCGGGGGGGATTTCTCTTGGATTAATATTAATTTCATCATCTCTATATCAGTCAGACCCCTGCGCAGGTTCTACCAGTCACTGGAGATACAGTAGATAACTGGCTCTTGGCACTTCAGAACTAAAACCCACAATCATGGGATGGGGGGAAATATGCAGTATCTGAGCAACCACACACCACCTGATAGTTGTTTTAAAAAGTAAAGCTTTGTGCTACATAGCATGTTACTGTAGTATCAAGAAGGCAGTCAAAAAGAGGAGGAAACTGGTACAAGAGGCCACTAGAAGGAAGACAAATGCCACATCTGTCTAACCTAGTTTCAAATACACGTGGGCAGAAACCAGGTCATATTCTTCTGTAGAACAGTGCCAATACTGCAAGACTAAATAAATGTTAAATAGTATTAACAGCAACTTCCTGCAGTACCAATTTGCACTCCCTCCCTCTGAGCAGATCTAGGCTTCTTCCACATGGGGATTTTTTCCCCATATGGCCAGCAGAAAGCCCCCACAGTAAACAGGAGCATCCAGATGACATTGTGCCCAGTTCGGTCATGACTCATCTGTTTCCCATATTTCCCCCCTTTGTGTCTGAGAAAAACCTCATTTTCTCCAGCTCAAATAGAAAACTACTACAGAGAGAGAGAGAGACCATTGGTTCATCAAAATCAATACTGTCTATTCAGACTGGCAGCAACGCTCTAGGGTTTCAGGTCGAGGTCTTTCAGACAGCGGTCTTATTACCTGCTACCTGATCCATAACAGAAAGTACCAGGGACACAACCTGGGACCCTCTTCACACCAAGCAGATGCTTTACCACCGAGCCATGGCCCTTTCTCAGACTGTGGATAACTGTGAGTGGAGTGTTCAGATGGACCCTGTAGCCACTACAAGGGGAGGGATGGAGCTAAGCTCTGCTTTCAAAAAGGTGTGGGACATCTCACTGCCACACTCTCTTTGGCTCTTTAAAGGGCTTTTTTGTTCTCTTTGCCAAGTTGCACCATAGCATTATGGCACAGCTTGGTAAGAAAAGGGAGACGGGATTTCCAGGCCATAGGGGTTGGCCCTTGGAATTGCCATTTTGTCTGCACTGTTGCGCAGGTGTAACAGTGGAAAGGGAGAGAGGCTGGGGTTAAAGTAGGAGTGAGCAGAGTGAGAATGGATATGCACAGACCCCAATCGTGCCCACTCCCTCCCTGCTTGCTGCTGCTGCTATAGCAGCAAGAAAGTGTTTTTCAGCCCTTATTTAGATGCAGCCCTAGTGTAGTTTCATGTTTCTTTTCCCAGTAGTCTCATTTTGATCAGGCAAAGCACCAGTAGTAGATGTATCCGTACTACTGTAGGATCAGCAAGGGTTCAAAAACACTATCCTCATGCTGCTATTAACAATGAGAAAGAAAAAAATGGGCATATACCCTTTTTGATTCCAAAATTAACAGCATTGCAGTGAGGGTAGTTTTGATAGGTAAAGGCAGGGGTCATTTCGTAGAAAAAGAGCTAGGGGAACTCATTAGCATAACTCATTAGCATATGCCACACCCCCTGACATCAGGGGCCCGGCGGTGGACCTGCAAGGCCAGCGGGAGTGCGAGGAAGCCCCGCCAAGGCCCTCCCTGGCCCCAGGCAGGCAGGGGTGGGGAGAGGCGGGGAGGAAGCAACTTACCCTCCCTCTTCTCCTGCCTCCTCCTGGCTGAATGAGGGCTGGAAGCGGGGCGGCCGGAAGCAGGGGGCGGGGCTTCGTCATGTGCCCCGCCCCCCGTACCTCACCCGGGGAGACTGCATTCCCCCGCATTTCCCCCCGAAATGACCTCTGGGTAAAGGCATAATGAGGAGGAAGGATTACCCCATCACACACACACACTTGGTTCCAATATAAATCAGAGCCAAGTGTAGCTGAACTTTAAAGAGCACTGGGAGAATTCAGTCATAGATTTTCCAGCATCTCCTGCAATTTAATTCTGAGATTTTGAATGTGCAGCTGAAGAATATTAGCTCTCCTCAGCTGCCCTCCTTTGCATGCCCATATATATGTATGTATACATGTGTGTGTGTGTGTATGTATATTTTGTTGTTGTTCAGTCGCACAGTCGAGTCTGACTCTTCGCGACCCCATGGACCACATCATGCCAGGCCCTCCTGTCTTCCGTCGTGCTCTGGAGTTTGCTTAAATACACACACACACACACACACACACTAGTTTATCTTTGTGGTTAATTATAAAACAGTTGCAACAGAAGAAGCCTACCTGTTCCACCTTCTCCTTTCATAGCCCTCATCAGCTCATTGGCTCGCTCATGACAATGGAGTGACTCTAACAGGTATAATACGTAATCATCAAACATCAGGTGAATAAGATGAAAAGAGCCTGGTATAAAATAACAGAAGCAAAAAAAAATCAATTAAATATGGTTGCATTAATTTAGGTATCTATACCATTTTTCTCAATAGGGACTCAAAGTTACTTACAACACTGTTCTTTCCCGTTCCATTTCATCCTCACAACAACCACCCTATGAGGTAGGTTAGGGTGAAAGAGAGTGACTGGACCAAAGTCACTCTGTGAGCTTCCATGGCAGAATGAGGAGCTGAACCTGGGTCCTGGTGACCCTGAATGTTCTCTTAATAATAAGTTAAATTGGGAACTAAACTCTAATGCTCAATATTCTATCTGGAACAAGATTTAGGGCAATCAAGAATGTTTATTTGGTTGGGGTCAAGCTAGATGTATGGGAAAGTAATGTCGCGCAGCACACTGAGTCAGCAATGCAGCACAGGGGAAGGAGGGCCTTCAGCCTTCCCTCCCATGTCACTTTCCTTAAAATGGCCATGGGTGTACCCTGCTGTGGGGCTCTCCAGGGGTGCTTGGGAACATTTGTCTGCAAAAAGGACACAGTCAGGTGGAGGAACCCCAAACCATCCCAACTCATGTCACAGGTAGTTTGGCCCTCAGTTCCTGCCCAAGATAATATTTCAGGATGCAAGGTTAGCATCCACCAGTAGCAGGTCCTTTTCAGTAGTCACCCCTGCATTTTGGAAATTGCTTCCAGGTCTTCCTGTCCCCTTTATGGGCTTCATTGTGAAAGCATTAAAGGGCAGCAGAGCTGTTATTGTTGTTTGTATTCCCATGGTGGAGATTTGGGGGCCATGGCATCCGATGTTAGAAGCAATAACTAATCAAGGTAACAGATTCTAAACAATTGGTGCTACATGGGTTATTCGCCCTGGGTCCAATGATGTTGGGAAGCAGGTTTTTGTTTTTTAATTGCCAATTGTTTTAACATATAACAATATCCAACCTTCACATCAATTTCTCTAAAGACTCAGCTTCCATTTTTAAAAAGCAAGCCTCTGGCACTTTTGTTGCCAAGATATGACTTCTGCCTTATATCTCCACAGTGAAACGGGTTAGAGACTTACTTTTTTAAAAAAATGAAAGCTGGGAATTCAGAGAACATGATACACAGATTGCTGTCATTTTAGCAACATAGCAATTAATCCAATTTCTGTTTGTTTGTTTTTTAAAAAAACAAACTGAAAATGCCCTGATGGCTCAGAGAAGGGGGGTGGCTGCTGCCAGTGAACTTGGGAAAGGTAACTTGCCACATGGAAGCCCTGTTGCTGCTGTGCTATATTGATCGGCGCAGCAGCCATGTGGAACCATGTGGAGAACACCTCAGGTGCTCCTTAAAATCTGTTTTCATTTCTTTCTGCAATAGTCCCTTTACAGTGAATGGAGAGCCATGTACCCTTAGAGCAGAACCGGCACATGTCCAGTACAACTCAATCTGGTTTTATATTCTCAGTGTGTCTAAATTATTCAACATTTCTACATTGTTTTAAGCACAAAGTGGTTTGCACTCCCAATGACCCAAACTAGTTAATTATTAATTTCCTTTTGCCAGAAAGTGAACTAAAGCTGAGAGATACTTATACTGCAATCCTAAACAGAGTTACACATTTCTAAATTCAACAAAGTAAAAGTGCATAACTTTGTTTAGGATTGCACTGATACTTGCCTTCTGCCATTAAGCCTCTATAGTTCATCTAGCATTTGAAATTAGGCTCCCAAATCTGGAAGGCCACTCTGGAGGTAGGCAAGGCTTTGATAAGCCAATTGCCAACTTTCTTCTCTCCTTCCTCTTTCTGCAGGGTCAATAGCTCTACTTTCTTCCTGAAAAATTCTTCCTTCCCACCATATGGAAATTGCCCATCCCTCATTGCTATCAGTATGTCTCTTCCTTCTCATAGCTGTCTAAAAATGCTAATTTTTAGTCTCTTCTCACAGCCAGATACCAGAACAGAGATGGCAGGGAAACTGATGGAAACAATTGTGCATCTTGTCATTTTTGCCTTGACTTGGATAGCCCAGGCTAGCTTGATCTTGTCAGATCTCAGAAGTTAAGCAGGGTCAGCTTTGGCTAGTATTTGGAAGGGTGACCTCCAAGGAATACCGATTGTAACACAGAGGCAGACAATGGCAAACCACCTCTGACATGTCTCTTTCCTTAAAAACAAGTCTAGCTTGCCATCTAGTGGTACATAACACTAAACAGCTAGAACTTCTGGATGCTAGACAATTTTAGGATCTCCTGACTATTCTACATACAATGCCATATGATAGTTATTATTTATTATTATTGTCTTCTCCTGTCCCTTGCTGGCTGAATGGAAATTGCAATAACCCAGAGCTTTCTTATTTTTCAGGCTATGAGCAGCCTAATGGCAATACTCCAAGACATGTATGAAAGGCTCAGTTAAATGACATGTCAGATGGTGGACTCCCATGAGATGTCTTAGCCAGGTCATCAGTGACTAGCCAATACTCCAATCTCTTGACCACCCCTTTCCTAGAGATTTTAAAAAAAACATCCCACACAGCTTTTTTATTATTATCTGTTACAGAGCTACATGTTTCCTCCTGAAATATTTAGAATAAAAAGTAAGTACCAAAACTAGGGGCACTGTGCAAAGTCATATCACGAATAACTCTTGTGCCAAAGCAAGACCACATCAAGAGAAACTGTTGTGCTACTTTCTTCAAAGAGCCTTGTCTCTTAGCAGCTACCTGCCAATAGAAAGAAACAAATGTGATAAAGCTGCGTCTCTGTTATACTCACATCTTCCCAGCAAAATCTTACATCTCCTTTGATGGAAAATGAAATCCAATTAGTTTTGTTACTATTATATGAATAGTAACAAAAGCAGATAAAAATTCCAGAGGAGTAGCCATGTTATTCTGCTGCAGTGAAAATAAATAGGAGCCTTGTGATACCTTAAAGACGTATACAGTTTTATTCCAGAAAACACTTTTATGGATTAGAGCCCATTTCTTCAGATGCAATGAGTGGATCTGCACTATGCAACCATTTTATATAGGGGTAGGCAGGGGTCTTTTCGTAGAAAAAGAGCTGCAGGAGCTCATTAGCATATGGTATGCTAATGAGCTACTAGGCTATTAGCATATGCCACACCCCCTGACAACACTGGAAGTGATGTCAGAAGGGGAAGCAAAAGGGGGAAGGTGTCTTCAAAAGCTTCCCCTTCACTTCCCCAGCTGGCCTGGGGGGGGAGTGTAGAGAGAAGGGGTTTAAAGTTTAAACCCCTTCTCACTAGAGTTGGGCCACAGAAAGAGGAAAGAGGGAAGGAATGAAAGAGAGTAGAGAGAAGGAAAGAAGGAAGGAAAGAGGGAAAGAAAGAGAAGGAAAGAAGAAAAAAAGGAAGGAAAGGGGATAAAAAGAGAGAAGGAAAGAGGGAAAGAAAGAGAAGGAAAGAAGGAGGGAAAGAACGAGAGAAAGGAAGAAGGAGGGAAA
>NW_015177010.1:1362573-1374837 GCF_001447785.1 Gekko japonicus
ACCCGGCTGCGGGGCCCTCCGGGTCTGCCTCCGGCCCCAACGCTTCGGCACGGGCACAGGGAACCCGGCAGCAGGGCTCTTCAGGCCTCCCCCCGGCCCCAGTGCTTCGGCACAGGCACAGGAGACCCGGCAGCGGGGTTCTTCGGGCCTCCCCCTGGCCCCAGCGCTTTGGCGTGGGGAGCTGGGGGCGGGGCTTGCCGCGCCACCATTTGCGCCGGCTCCTGGGCTGCCGGAGCGGCACTCCGGTGCGTTCTCTGGCCCCAAAAGACCCCTGGGGGTAGGAGAACAGACTTGACAACAGGGGCAAAAGTCCATGACATGCAGGAAGTAGAGGGCCAGGGTAAGAGGTAACTATGTAAAATTCAATTTTTTTCAAGAAAAATACAGGGATCTGGTTACATGTAAGTATACAGTCATCTCATTAGCTTGTTCTTCAGTTGTTCATGTTCTGGAGGTGAAGTTTGTTTCACTGAGTATTTATTATGAAGTATTTGCTCAGATTAAGTATAGTGGCTACTAGCCATGATGGAGATACACTCCCTCCTGTACTAAAGGGAGTATGCCTCTTTATGTCAGTTGTCAAGGAGCACAGGCAGAAGGATGCTGTTGCAGTCATTCTGCTTGTGGGCTTCCTAGAGGCAGCTGCTCAGCCACTGTATGGGCAGAATGCAGGACTTGATGGGCCTTTGGTCTGATCCAGCACAGCTCTTCTTATGTTCTTACAGCACTTCCTGAAAACCAGCAAAACATTCCAAATATACCAATATAAATAGTCACAGCAATGAACCTTAGAAGGAGAAAGTACATTGGCAATTTGTAGTAATTGTAGTAATTTGTGCAATATTTGTTTTGTAGAATTCTTTGGTAAAATTGCAATATCTGTGCATAAACACCAGAAAATACCGGCAGCAGCCATTGCAGTTTCATACCAGTTCCTCTGACATCACTATTTTCAAATGGAATTAACCAAGCTCTGGACAATGAACATCATACTTCAAGCGTCGCCTCTCATGGTCTAGCTTCTTTTTACTGACCTTTACAACACATCTGTCCACCATGGAATCCAGCCATTCCACATATGATTCGATAGGTGATTGCTCTTCCAGAAGGTGATCAAACTCCTGATATACTAGCAATGTAAAACCCCAATGAAACAAATTATTAATTACTGGAGACTCTAGTTAACATTAAACCAAACAAAAACATCACAAATCAATTACCAGAGCTTTACTTGTTTTCCAAACTGTTTTGTACAGATTTGTTTAACTGTGTTAACACTTGCTCTGTTAAATAATGAAAAAGCAAAAAAAAATCTGCTGTGCGTGGCTTCCCCTTTCTTTCTGTATCAACCCATCAATATCCAACCCAATTGATACGCATCAATTTTTAGAATAGATTTAAATGGCCCCTGCCACACGGCAGGGGAAAAGCCGCCAAAAAGCGTGGCTTTTAAAAGCCGCGCCAAAGTTGAAACGGCGCGGCAGGATCCCACGGATCCCCTGGCCGCGCCGCCTTTTCTCCCCGGCACGATCAGACGCCGGGGAGAAAATACGGCCCTGACGAGGAGCCTGCCGAACTGCGCATGTCCGTGCATGCGCAGTTCGGCTAGGCGCCGGGGATGCGCCGGCGCAAGGACGCGCCGGCGATCAAACAGCCCGGCTTGCCGTGCAGCTTCCCGATGAACCACCAAGGTAGGTGGTTGCAAGTTGGAGTGGATTTTCGCGGCAAAGGGCCAGTTCGGGGACGGAAGCACGACGCTTCCCAGATGTTGTGGTGTGATCGCGCCGGTTTGCTCCGCCCCTGAACTGTCCCGCTCCCGGCCCAAATCGCCTAGTGTGAACAGGACCAATGAACAACAAATAAAATCCACCAATTGAAAATCCAGCTTCTGGCTGCATTTTTAGCAGTGCCTGTCTGTAAGTAAATCACAGACACAGTTACAATGGTCATTCTTCTAAGCTAGACCTTGACCCTTTTGATAAAAAGGTCATGCATAAAATTGCTATTTAAATCCAGAATATACAAGAGTCATTGATGGCCTTCCTATCAGAAAAACTTCCACAGCTCTATAATACATTCTATAGCAGCTGCTAGCATATTTATTTGTAATGCCTAAAAGGCAAATTATTTTCTATAAAAATTTATGAGAGCCATTTTCTGAAGGATTACCCAATGGCTGCTGGTCTAGGATTGCCAGTTCCCTGTTGGAAAATACCTGGAGATTTTGGGGGTGGAGCTTGAAGAGGGCAGGGTTTGGGGAGGGGAGAGACCTCAGTGGTGTGTAATGCCATAGATCCCATCTTCCAAAGCAGCCATTTTATCCAGGTGAATTGATCTCTGTCACCTGGAAATCAGTTGCAATCCTAGGAGATCTCCAGCCACTACCTGAGGGTTGGCAAGCCCACTCCTGGTCACTTACGCTGCCCTTCTAGGCATATCTGAGGAAGGGAGCTTTGACTCTTGAAAGCTTATATGCCAAAAGTCTTGTTGGTCTCTCAGGTGGACTAAAATGTAGTTCTCCTAGGCAGAATTACACCATCCTAATCATTTTGACTTCAATGGACTTAGAGAGTGGTAACTCTGCTCAGGATGGCACTCTTGGTGGTGGGGAATGCTTTGGTGCACCTTAGTCTGCTCCTGCAAGGCATTATTCTATTCTTAAGCAAGAGTATGCTTAAACGTACTGAGGATCACTTAACACAGATTGGTGGAGTCAATGCTTTAACTGTGAAAAGGATGCATATTGAAATACACATTCCCATCCACAATCTGGTGCAGCTAATTTTGCATAACATTGTAGTAAAGATGTTTCTTGTCAAGGTGTTTGGGGGACAGAATTCTGGCAGTATGGTGAAAAAACTGGCTTCAGGTCATTTTGCATGAGACACTTCTAAGTGTATCTGAGCCTTGCTCATACTGTGATTGCAAGTTCTAGTTTTAGCTCATGTTTGTTTAACCATAATGTTCCAGAAGACTGAAATGCTTTTAAACAGTGAGGGAAATGTATGTTTATTATTTATGTTAATGGACCTTCCCTGCATCTTTTCCTCTGTAGATTGGAAAACAGATGGGTGGAGGACTATCTTGAGGTGCAAAATGGCAGGAAAGAGTTTAACAAATCTGGTTCCTCACAGATTTGCCCACTGCAGGTCATGCAAAATATTTCAACTTTTAACTGATGGACTTGGGTTTGGCAAGGAATTCTGTCAAGTCAAAGCAACCACTTTAGTCCACATGATTAAGCTTCCTCTCTCACAGTTGTTGGTTTTATATTCTTACGTTGTATTATGAGTTTTCTGTGCTCTTCCCGAGAATCTTCCATGGTGTAGAGCGTTTGTTTGGTAATGCTGTTAAGGTCCACATTCCTCCAGTCTTCCAGCATTTGGAATGTAATGTCTGCACTGTGGATGACAGTTCTAGATGCCTATAATCCAATCCAAATGACTCATTAGCTTCTGATATATTAGGTTAAAGATAGAGTTTATCCCATTATATGCTTCCTTGATAAGCCTCATTAAGGTGATTCCTGCTCAGCTGTTCTGGAAGAGCTGAGGATCACTGGCATTTCTAAACTTAACTCTACTCCATCAGTTCCCACAAACTACAGACCCTCTCTCCGTAAGTTCTATAGCATTTTTATTAGAACAGAAAGTGCTTTTTCTTTCTCTGCATCAGTCTGAGTCACCTACCCGCAATTGGTGCATGAAGGGGCCAGTCTGCATGCTTATCCTCCAGACACACTAACAGTTGATGCATTCCTTCTTTTTTGAATGATCAAGTTCTCACACTGTGAATTTACAACTTCAATTTCATGTAAGGAGACGTCTCCAAGTACATACCCAGTACATAAAACTGAGGCAGAGTTTCATTTGTAGTGAGGCTTTGCACCAGAATTGCACTTCCAATAAGGGCTGAACTAAATATTACAATTTACAACATGTAGGGCTGGAGTTACACCAACATGACTTTGATGCTGAAAGTCAGATGTCAGGAACAGGGGAACTTATTTTCCAAGTGCCAGAGGCCCCAATGAAGATCAAAACTGTGGCACAGGGGGAGAAAAGTCCTCAGACTTCCTCCCCCATGCTGTTTTCCCAACTGGAAATGGCTGAGGGGGTGGTGTTATTTGCCTGTAGTAGGAAGCAATCATGTGAGATCTTTATTAAGAACTTTGTTATCTCAGAAGTGAATGGTGCAGAGTATCCCTACAATGACTTACCTGATTCACTGGCATCACCTCTATCTCTCCTTAGCTCTACACTGAAACTGTTTCGTATAGCATGTAGTTAATGCTAAGCAAAGATTTAAGTGTGGCCAGGGCTTTTTTTGTAGAAAAAGCCCAGCAGGAACTAATTAGCATAATAGGCCACACCCAACAGTAACAACTCATTAGCATATTAGGCAACACCCCTGACACAGCAGCTCATTAGCATATTAGGCCACACCCCATGCCTCCCCTTGGCTTTCCCCGGCACTGGGCGCCCCACGGCTGTGGGGAGCCCAGGCAAGCCCCCCTTGAAGGGAAGGCCGTTTAAATGCCTCCCCGATCCCTTCCAGGGCCCCCCTGGCCTGCCCCCCTCAGAGTCGTCGGGGTGTGTCACTCTCCAGGCCTTCCCTCTGTTGCCATGCACGCAGAGGTTTTGGCTATAGTGGGCGTGGCCAACTCTGAAGCCAGCCGGAACTCTGTTCCTGTGCGTTCCTGCCCAAAAATAGCCTTGAGTGTGGCTGAACATGGTCCCTGAGCATCAAAAAGTTGATCCTGATGTTACGACCACTAATTAGAGATCTTGCATTTACAATGTGCTAGGTTTTGGACAGAACACAGGAATTTTTAAAAAATATCCATGCCAATTGTGCAGTCAGGTTATTTTAGTTAATTAAGGGATGTGTGGAGAAAAGTCCATGGACTGACTATTATAAGTGGGAAGAGGAAAAGTCTGATAGCATACAAATGTGAGTTTTATCCTTCCCGATGTGCTTTTTAAAAAGAGACTGCCATATAAGCAACAAACAGTGGCTCAATAAATTCCGGGCACCAGGTCATCATGGTGCCTGCCAATTTCATAGCTTCGCCTAGTATTTTCAGGAATTATTTTATTGTACTGTGTCTCAACAGTTCTCAATGGACGTACAAAGGGCTGGATCCAATAGGTTTTTCCACTGGTGAAGAAGAGAGGAAGGGGCGCCCTTTGGTCACAAAAAAGGCAACACTTGGGATCATGAGACCTCCATGGACACTTCGCTCCCGACTTTATCCATTAACAATAATGATAAAACCCCAGGGCCTAAATTTAGAGAAGTCACACCTGTCCAAACTAATCCCTCAGGATAAATTCACAACCACTACTGAGAGACTGGGGGAGAAGCTTGGTCCTTTATATGCTTGGGAGAAAGGATACTCTCTACAATTTGTCTCAAGTAAGCCAATGTTGGGCCACTGAGTGTGTCCTAAGATTGGTGGAGAGATGTAAGCAGGGTAACATTCCTGTGGATATAAAAAAACCTGGTATACTGCAGATGGGGACTCAGTTTTTGTTCAGTGTTCCTGTACATGAAGTCCTGCAGTTTGGTGGGGCCAGAACCTTTCCCTAGCATTCTGTTACTCTTGCAGGAAGATTTTTACATTAGACAACATTCAAAAATGGCAGGGCAACCTGTCCATTCTACTTTCTCAATATTCTACCACCTCATGCTGCTGCTACATATGTAGTAGATCAAGTCTTATTTTTCTTCTCGCCCAGGTCTGCAGCTAATGACTAGAGAAAGGTCACAAGAAAACGTTCAGAGAGACCTGACCTGGATAGCTCAGGCAAGCCTGATCTCATCAGATCTCAGAAGCTAAGCAAGTACTTGGAAGGGAAACCTACAAGGAATACCAGGGCCGGGACACAGAGGCAGGCAATAGCAAACCGCCTCCTCTAAAACGTCCAAGCCCAATAGGGGTCACCAGAAGTCAGCTATGGCTTCCAGGCATACACCCACCCACACACCCACACCTACATACAAAATAAGACTTTCAGAGAAAATTCCATGCCCCTTTCCTTTCAGGGCTAGCAGGGAACAGTGTCGTGAAAGCCAGGCTATTCTGCCTCTGAGTATCTTTTTTAATCAACATACACAATCCATCCAAGGGCCTCGATTTATCTGACTTTTGAACTGCACACAAAGAGTAATGTGGAAACCATCAAAGTAAATATATTTGTACAGATGCAAAGGGGAGTAATAAAATCATAAATCAGAGACAGACAACTGTGTAGAACATACCTGGCAAAGATGATTTAAGGATGTCTGCCGCCTAAGAATTTGCGAAAATCTTCTGGATACTGCCAGTGAAGGAGATATTTATGTAGTTAGCCAAAATTATTGTTTTGGTACCACCAAACAACACAATGGATAATATTTTCTCTTTTGGTGATAAATAAATGTGCCATACATAACATAATACTGATACTGAACTAGGATACCAGTTCTTTTTCAACTGGATTATATAACCTTAACTGTATGACTGTGTACTTATTTGAAGATGGGTGTGTATGTGTGGGATGGAGGACGTATTTTTACAGAGGAGCCTATTTTTGAAATTGTATTAGTTTGACTCGTTTTCTCTGGGTCAGAAAAGAACAGAAAAGAACAGAACTTAAGCTGGTTGTGACCAACCTATCCTCTTGACTTCAGCATGACTAACTTTCCTTGTATTGAGGCTAGTGACTACTATGCACAAATAAACTAAATATGTGAGCCCATTTTAGCAAACACAATCAGCTGTGATAGAGTGCAATCCTAAACATAGTTACGCCCAGTGCTATTTTTGAGCAGGAACGCACAGGAACGGAGTTCCAGCTGGCTTCAGAGTTGGCCACGCCCACTACAGCCACCTCTGCATGTGTGGCTACAGAGGGAAGGCCTGGAGAGCAACCCCCCCAGTGACTCTGAGGCGGGCAGGCCAGGGGCCCCTGGAAGGATTGGGGAGGCATTTAAATGCCTCCCTGTGCCTTCCTCACCCTTCCCTTCAAGGGGGGGGGACTTGCCCGTGCAAGCCAAAGGAAGGCATGGGGTGTGGCCTAATATGCTAATGAGCTGTACTATCAGGGTGTGGCCTAATATGTTAATGAGTTTCAGCTATGGGTGTGGCCTATTATGCTAATAAGTTCCTGCTGGGCTTTTTCTATTAAAAAAGTCCTGCTTAGGCCTTTCTGAATCCATTGAAGCCAACCAGCTTACATAGGGGTAACTCTGTTTAGGATTGCACTGTTAGAATGCGTAGAGCAGAATCCTCTGTTTTTAACTCTAAACACCTTTTCTGAACTAAGGCTGTATTCAAACAGTCCAAAGTCTACAAAATTCATTAATCAATTGACATAGCAGGCCATCAACAAACAAAATTTCTCAGTTTGGTCAAAAATGCTATCCATTAATTATGACGACTAATTTCAATGCTATGCCCAGGACTCTGAAGCAGAGGACATTGTGACTGACAATTGGATCTAGGTGAACAAAATTGAGAGCAACAGCAATTGATCTGTAGATAAATATTTGTAACCAATAACATAATCCTTTCCTTTCAAAAGGAATACGTACGCTCAAACTTGATGTTTCGTAGGTTTTCTGGCAAGTCATGGAGAGCTACTTTTAGCCACTCATCTAGCTGTTTGGCAAACTTGCGGATCACCTGTGTCAAACTGAAAGGGAAAGCACTACTTCAAGGGCATGTCCTTTCTTTGCATTCATGCTTGCAAGCAGGTCAGATCAATGGCTCCCTTTATCCCCCACTTTCAGCCTGTCTTTATAAGCCTCATCTATACACACCCAGTGAGGTAGTAGAATGAACTCTACCCATTTCATACTACAGGTCATATCTCTGAATGCTCTCCTGTATTAAGAAAAACTGACAACCTGTAGAAAGCTACCACAACATGAACAGAATTTTTCTTCCCAACATGCTAGTTTTTTTCCTTGTAAGGTATTCCATACATGGGGGAAGCATTCAAAACACTGCTCCCCACAGGTACCTTGGAATGATACTGTCTACTTTACAGTCTCATGATTCTAGCACAAGATTCTGCTCGAATATGTAGATCGTGTATAAATGTACTATAAAACAGGCACATGCAATAAATGATGCTTAAATTCTGAAGTGTGTACATTAAAACATAGGAAGATAGGAAATATAGTTTAAGAAAGTGATAATTCTAGGCTAAAGTCTGTTTGCAGTACCATTGGTATAAGTGTGGCAAGGACTTAGCCTAGTGCCACCACTTGCAGACCAGGGGAGGCATTGATAGTGTGTGGCAGTGCCACACTGCCCATGAGGCTTGGAGGGGGCAGGATCTGCTGCAGGCTGGGCTAGCCAGCTTCATCAGCTGGGGTTGGCCCTCAGGGACATGGTAGAGCAGCCCCTTTGGCTATTTAAAACCATGCCATGGGAAGATCACCACTTACTTGTCCACTTGGTTTTCCCACCCACCCTTCCCCACTTTTTGTTTGGGTGTTATGGGTTAATTTACGGTGTCATGTTATTATTTCATTGCTTTTCTTGTCACAGCTTGGGCAGTTTGGGCATTGGGATGGATCCTTCGGGGGAGAGGGTAGGCCCGGCCTGCGTGCCTGCCTCCCCCAGTTTGGGAACTCCCTTAAGGGGTCTTGAAGGTGGAGCCACTTAGCCACATGCCCAACTTGGGGGCTGCCAGCTGGCTTCACCATCAGATGGCAAGGGGACCATGCAGCGGATGGTGCCCACATGGATCCTGGAGTCTTGCCATTCCACAGTGTCATCCCCCAGCAGGCAGGTTGCCCGATGCTGGATCTGTCCCCATGCTGCAACAATGCTCCTTAAGCTGTATCCAATAAAAGCTGTGGACATCTGGGTCTGTTTGTGTCCCTTCCGCTGCATCACCCTCTATCCCCCTGAGCCCATAATTATCTACCATTACTCCCACCAATTTACTATTTAATGCTAAGAATCTGGTAGGAGTTGTAGAGAACATAGCCAGGGGTCATTTTGTAGAAAAAGAGGTGCAGGAGCTCATTTGCATACCTCATTTGCATATATCACACCCCCTGACAAAGGGCAGGCATGCAAGCATGCCTGGGTTCCCTGCCCGATCTTCTCCAGGTGCCCCGTGGCCACAGGGCAACTAGAGAACATTGGGCAGGGAACCCAGGCATGTTTAGAATGCCTTTCTTTCCCTTCCCCATCTGGGGAAGGGAAAGAAAGGAATTTAAATCCCCCCAGGTGGGGGGGGGGCTCTGCAAACCTTCCCTGGCCCGTCCGCCTCAGTGGGCGGGCCAGGAAAGGCGGGGGGCGCCCCTGGCTGGTCTCCTTGCTGCCGGGTCGTTTTGGCACATTCCAGCAGGAAATGACCCCTGGATATGACAAAGTATCTACACTACATATTTATGGATTTAAAATCTCGAGTATCGTTGTTTAGGGCAGGTGACGAGAATTCTCTGCTGGAGATCACTAGCTACACTCACAAAATTACAGTCATCATGAAAATATAAACATGCATCAAAACCTTGTAGGAAAAGGAAGGCAGTCTGGGGCAGGGAAATGGCAGGGAGGGAAAGCACTCCCCCTCCACTTGCTGCTTCTTCAGTCCCAGTTGCCAAAACCAGATTTTATTGGTTTTTTTTTAAAATGGACCATTTACATGAAACATGTTGTATGGACCCTACACACAGATGCTGGTCAGACATCTTCCAGCCCAAATTAAGACAGTGCAAGTTTGGAAGCAGGAAGTAATGACAAAAGACATAAGTTGTGTTAATTAGCAGAAGGCAGTGAAGAAGTGAAGCTGGACTGGCCCAGAAATGCTTTGCAGAAGAAGTAGATTTGGGGCAGCGATTTGAAGGAGGAAAGGAGAAATGGCTTGAAGTGCAGACTGTAACAGACTGTGTCAGAATGATCAAAAACAGAGATTGGATACAAATATGCAGATACTGTTTATAAGCCACAACCATCTTGACCATACATCCTTCATAGGATCAAAATGCTGAACCCTCCAATTATGCTCCAGTTGTGCTATCCTTTGTTACTGATGTACAGTCTTGCTTTTTTCCTTACTTTCCTTTTGAACTCAATTTGGAGCTGTCCATTTTGATGGTGACACTGGAAATATTGCTAATGACATTCATAAACTGTAATTTCCCTTCCATGAGAAAACATTTCTATTTAAAGTGTTTCTCAAATACAGATATACACACACATCAACATAATCAAACATCCTCACCTGTCAGGCAATGCCTGTAATACTGTGGGCATCAAGACCCCAGAAATAGCTTTATACAATATTGAATCACAAACTCCAACTATATTTACTACTGTGGAAGAACCCAATACAGGAAGCATGTGAGGTGGCATTCCTTGCCAAAAGTGCAGAAGAAAACTTTGAACCTAGAAGTGCGCAAAGAAATAAAGAATAAATGGAATGTGAAGTCCAAGTCAGGGCAAAAAAATCACAGCTATAAATCCAGAGGGTAGGAGGAGGAATTATGGTGTCTCATTCCACATGGGCTGCTGTCAACTTGGACTTGTTCTCCTTCCCTCTGACTCAATTTCAGTCTAATTTCTAAAATTCTGACTGAAGCAGGAAAAGCCTATCTTTGACAAACCTGTCTTTCACTGTTGGGCAAGGCTGACTGGGAGACAGAAGGCTTTGTATTCAGAAGAATTTTTTTAAAAAACAAACCTGTGGGGAGGATCTACTGGGGCTACAGTATTCTTGGTGCTTGGGAGGCAACAGTGGGAGAGCTTCTGGAGTTCTGGCCCAGCTGGTGGACCTCCGGATGGCACCTAGGTTTTGGCCACTGTGTGACACAGAGGTTTGGACTGCATGGGCCATTGGCCTGATCCACCATGGCTTCTCTACGTTCTTATGCTCTTAATGGTCTTCAACCTTTCCATATCCAGACCCTATCATAAACCTTCAAGCAGCAATATGGGACCCATTGAGCAGCATGCACATGACAAGAACTCTTATGACATCATAATCACATGACAGGAAGAAGATGAGCCAGAGTTATCAACTTATCAGTGCGGAGAGGGGACTCCACAAGAGCATCCAGAGCACTGGAGGACTGACTGGTGTTGATGGAGGTGGCCAGGCTGGACAAAGACAGAAGGAGCTTTTGCACATGCACAAACCTTTGGAAGACATATTGATAGACGTGGGGACTGCATTGGAAAGGCTGTGCCAGGCAGAAGAGAGGGAACACAGCACTTTTGTGGAGAGGACTTTGACCCTGCCTGTGCTGAAAAGGAATCCTCTTTACTGCTGACCGAGTATTCCTCAACTACCTACTACTCCTCTCAGCATGTGTGCAAAGACAAGCAGGTGGGGCTCTGCAACCCAATGGAGGGTTAACCATCAGTTGAACACCCCCTAGATTAAACATTGGCTTTGGAAATCAGGACACAATCCCTAGAAGTCCACAGTGTTCCAGAAGTGTTATGTGAAGCTTCTTATTTATTGCTTAATTTATTGCTTTATTGCTTAATCCATTAAAATAGTTGCTTTGACATATGTGTACAAACCACAGTTCGTTATTACAGGAAAGAATTTGAGAAATCCTTGGATTTGCATGCTGTCTCTGCAAATGGCTCGATAAAGAACGACTTCTGCTTTTGTGGGAAAGCTTAGCTTGTGGTTATGTCTGAAGTATCAAATACTGTTTGTTCTCTTCTCTGCCAACCAGGATTAAACCATGGTTACATGTGAACAGTGCCAAAATGTCTATACAATATAAAAAGAAGAAGAGAAGGGAACAAAAACCTTCGGGTAATATCTTAATTGGTCAAAAACAGAAGCCACCAGCAAAATTCTTTAACTATTTATAGTAAAGGCCATCAAATGGGGGAAGGTGTCTTCAGGGGGTAGGTAGCCCCTTACAGAACACAGTGTAATCATTTGTTCACAACAGAACATACAGCAATAACAAATACATATCCCAATGGAACAAAAAGGTATCAACAGGTGCTACAATTTCCGCAAAAATGTTGCAATGGAATATCAAATCAAGAGAATCTAAATTCCAATGCTACCACCCCAGAGATCTGGTTGAGGCCACTCACAAAATAAAACGGTACAATAAAATCATGTAACTGCAACATAAAAACAACCCATCAAACCACAGCATAAAAATGGGCATAAAACAGTGTAAAAAAACATTCAGACTAGAAGCACACCATAAAAAGATCTTAAAAAGCTCACCATAAAAAGATCTTAAAAAGCTCAATCCCTCAATTAAAAGCCTGAGTAAAAAGCG
>NW_015177010.1:1375027-1461884 GCF_001447785.1 Gekko japonicus
CTTTCAAGGACAGCTCTGACAGAACTATGGCTTGCCCAAGGTCATCCAGCAGCTGCAAGTGGAGGAGTGGGGAATCAAACCTGGTTCTCCCAGATTAGAGTCAGCGCACTTAACCACTACACCAAACTGTGGAGTATTTATATTATTTGGACTGATTTTGTATTTTAACTGGACATGGCATCTTTCGTGTATTAATAGGTGAGGTTATTAGTATTTAGATACTGGGTAGGCAAGACATCAATTTAAGCAAAAAAGAAGCTTGCAGCCAAAGATTTGGCTAGTTAGCTCAGATCAAATATATAATGTAACATTCAGATTCTCCCCAGCTCCTGCTTCTCGCTCCCCAGGTTCCTCCTAAGGCTATCAGGGCACAGTGCTTCTCTGACAATCAAAACCACAGCTGGTAGAATCCCCATGTCAGGGCCTAGAGCAGGGGGTCAAAAAGCAGATGGCTCCAAACCAAGTAATGGGTCTGTGAGCATGTGGGGATAGTTGCCCAAAAACAACCAGTGACCAAAATGACGCAGCAGCAGAAGTCCTCTTGAAAAAGTTATCATGATGCCCTGACCTGTATAGCCCAGGAAAGCCCAATCTCGTCAGATCTCGGAAGCTAATCATGGCCAACTCTGGCAAGTAGAGTCTGGGAGACCTCCAGAGAATACCAGGGTTGGGAGGCAGAGGAAGGCTATTGAGCCACTCCTCTGAACATCCTCCATGCCCCAGTAGGAGTCGCCAGAGGTCGCCATGACCTCCAGGCATGGGCACACAAACACATGCCAAAATATCAAAAAAATAAAAAGTTATCATGACATACATTTATGCTATTATTAATCAACTCTAGTCTTCGTAGCCTGCCCCTGGGTAGATTTCATGGTTAGCCAAGTTATCTTCCCTAACAAGAAGCTGGACTGCAAATGATTCAGTTCTGTCAGCGACTGAACATTCCATGCCATCATCTAGCTCAGCCAGTCAGTGGCAGAAGTGCCACAGTATAGATTATAACAATTGCCCATGAAAAATGTTCGCTGCCCACTATTCCTTGGTTTCTATACAAACCTCATCAAAGTTGGCTCTTATTACAGTGTCAAGTATCCTCTGACAGTGTGTTCTGTACATCATAATAAATGTAGAAACCTAGCAGAGAAAAAGAAGTTTTAAAATACACGTTTAAAGTAACAGCCCCGTCTCACTTAGTCTTACATCAAAAATACCTCAGGGGTTCTTTTCCCTGGTCCACACAGAAACAATAATAAGGTATTGACTAAATATCAACTCTGTGATCCTGAACACTACACATAGGCTATGATCACACACACTAAATAATGCACTTTCAATCCACTTCAGTGCACTTTCTGACTGGATTTTACTGTGTGATCTGGCAAAATCTAGATGGAAAGTGCATTGAATGTGGATTGAAAGTGCATTATTTGGTGTGTGCGTGTGGTTGCAGAGATAGGCTGCAGTCACACGAGCAGATTGATCGGATATTGTTGCGGTACCCTTGTGGATTTAAAAAACATCGACAGCGACATCTGCCTTCTATGCCCCAGTCATCACCAGTGTTCCCTCTAAACTGGGTTAGTGTAAGCTAGCTCAGTTTTTTAGCCTCTGGCTCACACATTTTTGTCTTAGCTCAGGAAGGATGGCTCCAGAGCAAACTAATTTATGCAGTAGCCAAATAACTTGCTCACAATTTTAATGGCAGTCGCTCACAAAGTAGAATTTTTGCTCACAGGACTCCATAGCTTAGAGGGAGCATTGGTCATCACCACCCCATTCTGCTGCTCCATCTTTGAAGTGGACGTAATGGACACCAGGGAAAGTCCAGTCTTTACAGATGCCAGCACTTTCACCCCGCATTTCCGGCTGTCTGAACTCCCCTGTTGCAAAGTCAAGCCATTTGTGAAGTTTGAACCTTCCCTTCCATTTCTGCCTCCTTTTAAAAAATCGGTTCACAGTGTGCACATAAGCACATAATCACCCCTGGTGTTGTCAATCACTGCTGCCAAGTAATCATTCTGGATCAGGAGTCCCTGGGGAACTTGTTTTTGAGCAACAAATTCCCCCCACCCAAACCCACTTTCTCCTGTTTTTGCATCAGAGTTGCTGTTTGAGAGCATCCTATGATTGACACAGGGGTAAATGTACTGAAGTCAATGGGACTACTCTCATGTAAATATGCACTTTACCCCTCCCATGTATTCCGAGGAAGAGAGGTGAAGGGAAGGAGGGTGAGAGGGGCTGGAGTACTTGGCAGAGGGATTGTGGAGCTGTCAAAAAGGAGCTGGAGCTTCGGATATACGCTTATGTGCATGGGTGAAAGACAAAAAAGCCAGGATGCCCAAACAATCTGCATGAATGACCATGGGGCAAGTGCACGGTGAAGCCAGTTCAGGGTGGGATGTCTGATCAAAACTTCCTATTACAAAATAAAATGGTGTGATTAGAAGCGTGGCCAGATCGCGTCAAGTCTGTAGTGTGACTACAGGCGTAAACTAGTTTTGCAGTCCCCTGTGAGGGAAAAAAAGTTTCTAACATACAGATTACAAGAGAGACCTTGTACATTACGAGGAAAATGTGTTTTTTTCTGGTGCTGTGTATGTGTAATTCTAAGGAAATTTATTCAAAAAGCAAGTTCCACTGAGCTCAATGGCACTTACTCCTAGTAACTGTCTTTAGGATTGTAGACTAAATCCCTCATAAACAAGGCAAAAGCATGATTAAACTTCATCTTCTCAAGCAGTGATTTCTTTCCCCCATATGTTAGGTCAACTTTTCATCAACAAGGGGGGGAAAGCGAAAAGCAAGCAAGTCAATGAATATTTCACTAGAGTCACCTTCTCCTCTGGCAAGCTGGCTGGCAGATTTAGATCTTTGACATTTGGAAACTCTGGCAACAACGTCCCCAGTTTGGAGCGTGGTGAATACGCCACTGTCTGTTTGGTTACTTCTTTTTTTCCTGTTTCATTGACCCAGGCTGCTCCTTTCTTCGAATACATCACATCATAATACTGAGAGCTTTCTTTGACTGCAATGCCATAGTAATGGTACCTGAAATGTTGAAGCACACATTTTAAAATAGAAGGCACTTATTCACTCTTTAATATAAAAAAGGGAATTGCTAACCAAACAGACTTTGCACTAATTTACAAGTTAATGCATGGATGCAAATTCAGCAGCAGAATGTATGCAATGTTCCAGCTGCTCACAGCCCTAGCCAGCTAAAATGGTAGCCCAGAGATTCCAAAACAAGCAGAGTCCAATGCTTCTGTCCCCTCTCTGAAGAAATCCCTATTCAGATGTTCAATATAAGTAAAAGACAAGAGGAACAAGATGCAAGGTTGAGCAGCTTTATTAGATCTTTTGGATCCCTACATGTTTCATCAGTGGGGAGCCAGAGAAATTTCTACACGAAATTTCTGACGAAACATATAGCAAAGCATGTAGGGATCTAGAAGATCTAATAAAACCGCTCAACCTTGCACCTTGTTCCTCTTTTCTCTTACTTGCCAGTGTGGCCTTATCTTCTTCCAATATAAGTAATGCCATGAACCAGGTTGTACCACCAGCCCTTAGTAAACTTTCAGTGCAATCCTAAACAGAGTTACACCCTTCTAAGCCCACCGAAACCAATGGGCTTAGACAAGTGCAACTCACTTAGGACTGCACTATTTCTGTAGCAAGGGTGACACAGGATGAGGAGCAGATGCAATAAACTCATGTGTTACACAGTGCTTTTTTTTGTTTTACAGTGCAAGTACTTATAAGGTTGTTCCAGTTTCTAGCAATTCCCCCCTTGGGACTTGGGAGAGCCCTGAAAAAAGGTACCAGTAGTTCGCATCTGTGAGTACTGCCACAAAAAAGCCCTGAGTACACTCATCAGGGTGCTTTGACTGGCTGCAGCTTGCTGTTGAGTATACACGTGACAGTAAACACAGCTTGCCTTTGTGTAAAATGACCCCGACATACAATATTTAAGCAGGTCAAGCTCTTCTGGACCTGCTTGTATTTATGCATGTGCTAAAGACACAGAAGCAGCTCTGAGCAAAGGTGAACTGGGATACTGTCAGCTTCTTTTCATTTTTAAATTGTCTTTTTTTTATTAAGTTTCTGTCTATTTCTTTTTATTTTAAAACCTATCCTTCCTTTAAGGAGCTCACAGTGGCACACATGGTTCTTCTCTTCTTCCTTTTATTTTCACAGCAACCCTGAGGAACAGAAAGGCTGAATCCACACAGTGACAGTTCTCCAATGTGGAGCTGTTGCAGCTGCAAATGCAGGGGTATTCACAGTGGCGTCAATGTAGGGGCATTCTCCATACTTTCCTTGGCCATTCCCTCATGCTCATCATTCTCCCCCTCCCCCTGCACCATTAGACTTTAAAAGATTAGTTGTTGCTTTATCATCATAGCATTATAACATTATTATAACTATATAGCCATGGCCAATTATTTCTTTAAAAGCCAGCAAGAAGTGTTCTAGTGGCATGGGTGGTGGAACGATGAGCAAGAGACAGGGTTGCCAGATCCCCCCTGGCCACCAGTGGGGGATTGGGGCTGTAGCATTGCCGGATCCAGACTGGGATACTCCTGGAGATTTGGGGGTGGAGCCTGAGGAGGGCAGGAAGCTCTGTGGGGTGCAATGCCATAGAGCCCACCCTCCAAGGCAGCCATTTTCTCCAGGGGAACTGATCTCTGTAGTGTGGATATGAGCTGTAATTCCAGGGGATCCCCAGGTCCTACCTGGAGGCTGGGAACCCTAAATGGCATTAAATGGCACCAATGTGGGTGGCAGGCTCAAAAACCTGCACCTTTCCATCCAGAAGGTATGCAAACCCACTTTGATAGTAATCATTCAGAAAGGATTGTAGCAAAGCAATGAAAAGCCCAGAAATTAGATAATGAGAGGACAAAGTCATGCGGATGCCCTAAAAAACACTGCTCTAGTTTGGAAGCTGAGGCGGAGCAAAACAGCTGTATGGATGCAGCCTGAGTGAATGGTCAAAGGTCACTCAGCACTTCATGGCGGAGTAAGAATTTCAACCTGAACCTCCCCAATCCTAGTCCATTTTCTAACCACTACATTTTCAGGATGAACACCAATAGGGAAGAACAAATACAGTGTTCTTCCAGGCTACGAAATAAAGTCAAAGAACACAGTCTTCCTGCTTCCCTGCCTGTGTAGAGATGGGGAAGCAAACAACAATAACAAACAAACCCCCAAGTCCCACCATACTAAGGGGAGAGGGAAAACAACTCACATACATTTTGATAAGTATCAACTAATGACTGAATTAACATAGCCATTTTCAGCTGTGTGAAAATACCAATATTTTAAAACCTTTCTGAAGAATGTGCATATGATTTCAAATTCTCCAATGTATTAAGAGACCTTCTCCCCGCATTAGTCCCTCAGTTATGCCCTATGTTGCCTTTACAGTTGCCAACCTCCAGGTGGGGCCTGGATATCTTCTGTTATTACCATTGATCTCCAAGCAATAGAGATCAGTTCCCCTGGATAAAATGGGTGCTTTGGAAGGTGGACTCTGTGGCATTGTGCCATGCTGAAGTCCCTCCCTTCCCTAAATCCCACCCTCCCCGGGCTCCACCCCCAAAATCTCCAGGTATTCCCCCCCCCAGAGCTGGGAATCTTAGTTGCCACTGTTACCAGCAGTGCTCCATGCATGCCACATTGCAGGCAAAAAGGGGGAGGACCAAGAGAGAAAGAAGTGGAAGAAGCTGCAGCTGCCTCATTTCCTGAGGGGAATTGAAAGGCATGTGTATGCTGTCCAGGTTGGTTAATGGCAACATGACCCTGACACCTTGTTATGAGAACATCCACCTCTTTCTGGAGAATTGTAAGAGAACATTGACATTGTTTTAACCCAAATAAGAGTCCAAGATGACCAGATGGAACCGAGAGATGAAATTGTGTATTATTAATAGTAGTGAAGAAGTTATTTTGGCGCCTCTTTTATGGCAAAGTATGGAGGCACATCCTCCATGTGTCTGGTTATACTTTCACGGTCTTAGGTCCCGTTCACACGCGGCTATTTGGTCCGGGAGCGGGACAGTTCGGGGCCGGATCAAACCGGCGCGATCACACCACCACATCTGGGAAACGTCTTGCTTCCGTGGCCGAACTGTCCCTTTCCCGGGATAAGCCGCGCCAAACTAAACCACCTATCTAGGTGGTTTAAAGGGAAGCGGCGCGGCAACTGGGGTGTTTGATCGCCGCCGCTTCCCTGCGCCGGCTCAACCCCGGCCCGGATCCGAACTGCGCATGCCCGGACATGCGCAGTTCGGCCGGCCCCCGGGTAGGGCGTGTTTTCTCCCCGGCGTTTGATCGCGCCGGGGAGAAAAGGCGGCGCGGCCAGGGGATCCGTGAGATCCCGCCGCGCCGTGTCAACATTGGCGCGGCTTTTAAAAGCCGCGCCTTCAAGCGCCTTTTCCCCTGCGTGTGGCAGGGGCCTTAGTAAACCTGTGGCCTACAGAACCAGAGTCCTGGAGCAAGAAAGGTCATACCCTTTCTTGGGCCAATGTGCCTTCAAAATTACTTGTTTTGTCCCCCCTGCGCACAGAGGTACTCTCAAATAACTATTTTAAAGAAGTCCCCCAGAGAATGTTCGATATCATACTTAGCCTTTTTGCCATTATGAAACACACATTATTGCTTACTTTGACTGGCCTCTGGTTCCAAGTCGTCTTGTTGTTAACTGTGGAAATTGTTGCCTTATTATCTGAAAAATAACATTAAACATGTCACTGAGTTTTCTGCTAACAACTTATATTTAATAATAGATTATTTGAGGTAAAGGTTGGAGAAGTATTTCCTTTTTAAAAGATGAAGCAGTAAAATTGCTACCTCAGGTTCTTATCCCATAATTGTACACTTCATGACTGAATCACAATTAAATTCCCAATTTCAGTGATGATATCTGTAACTGTCTCTTGCTTCCATTGTGGTACAATATAGGTGGGAACATCTGCCTTACTTCCACTCAACATTATTAGAGAAAATAAAATAGCAGATAGAAAAGAAAATACCAGTTATCACAATACTGTTATAAAATTATACAGTGCACACATATTTAGGATGCTGTGTACAATGGGAGGTGGCTTATAGGGGTGTGCCCTTGGTATATATTGAGCCAAATAAATACCCTCAAAATACCTTATCAGTATTGTCTGGGTATTTATTCAGCTGAATACAAATAAGAGACCAGAGATCTGTATTCAGCTACTGAAGTAGCCCCACCCAAATAAAAGTTGATACTATTTGGCTTTTATTTGGGTGTGCTGAGTGAACGGAAGGAGTTTAAAGTTTAATCCCCTCCCAAAGTTGGGCTGTGGCTGCAGTGTGACTCTAGAGAAAAGGGAAGGGGGTTTAACTTTAAACCCCTCCCTCCCCTCCCAGAGTCAGGTTGCAGCTGTGGTGTGACTCCAGAAAGAAGGGAAGGGGATTTTAAGTTTAACTCCCCACCCCTTCTCTCTGGAGTCATGCTGCAGCTGCAGCCAGACTCTGGGAGGGGGATATCAAAGTTAAAAACCCCTTCTCTTCTCTCTGGAGTTGTGCCGCAGCCACAGCCTGATACCAGGAGGGGAGGGAAGGGGGTTTAAATTTTAAACCCCCTTCCCTTTTCTCTGGAGTTGTGCTGCAGCTGTGGCCCAAATCTGTGAGGGGAGGGGTTTAAAATTTAAACCCTTTCACTCACCAAATCAGGTCTACATGACTCGATGTGTGAAATTCTCCATTATACCCAATGGGGGCAGTCCCCATAGAGTATAACGGAGCCAAATATATTCGGGTTCCCTTAATACTAACCTGAATACCAGTACAATACTGTTACTGGTATTCAGGGATATTTGGGAATACTGAGTATTTTCAGGTTCCCAAAACCTGAATGTGAATTGACCTGATTTTTTTTCTTGCACTCCCCTAGTGGCTTGCATGGTAGTAGGCTGCAAGGACTTTAACTGCTGTCACTGATTGCCACTGAGAGGGGAAGGAGATTTGGTGCCTTTACTGGAAGGCATCAGAAGGTGGCAACAGAGCTCTTGCTGCACCCTGCAGATCCAGATAGCAGAAGCTGGTGAGTGGTGCCATCACCTGTACCCTTGGTGTGAAATTACTGTTATGTACACCAAGGGTACAGGTGATGGCACCTCCTACTCTCCTGCTTGCTCCGAGGCCTACTTAGATAGCCTCTCAATAGGCCTCAGAGCAAGCAGGAGAGTAGGAGGGACTCTGGGCTTCTCTTCTCAGTCTCCCTGCTAGCAGCCTGCAGGAGTGCAGGGCCTACTAAGAATCTGCAGAACTGTGGAGCTCTAGAAACAGCTTAGTTGAGTTTTGTAATTTCTTATTCCAATGGCCAAGTTACCTACCCTACAGTTACTGCTAATAAACAGGCCTTCAGCCAAACCGAACTCGGTGTTTGTTGCTTCCTCTACTACACAAAAGTTACCACTAGCACCAGCTCAACAAGGACACAGTAGGGCTGAAAACAGTACAGGAAAAGGCAACAAAAATGGTCAAGAGGATGAAAAATCTTCTGACAAAAAGGTTAAGTTATCTGGGGCATTTTATTTTAAGAAAAAATTACAAAGGGGAGGCATGATAGGAATTTATAAAATAATGAACAGTACGATGGACGTTAATGGTGAGTTTCTCCAACCATACTAGAGCTTGTCCAATGAAATTGATTGGAAATATATTCAGGACAAACAAAAAGATTTAGTTCTACCACACAACATTCCATTAACTAATAGCTACTTGTATAGATGGGTTTAATAACAACAATAGACCAAAACATGGAGGCAGATCAATCAGTAGTTGCTTGACATGCTAACTAAATAGACCAGTGGTCTCCAACTGCTTATGAGCTACTGGTAGTTTGCTGGCTATTGCAGAGTAGCTCATGCATGCCCTAGAAGACCCAGGGAAAGATCATTAAAAAAAAACTGCTCTAGGTTTTTTTAAAACAAAGCTTTTATTTTATAGCTTTTTTCCTGTGCTTCTTAGCTGGTAGCTTCATTTTAATGCTCTTCCTCTTTCACGTTATGTTTCTAGGATAGAGTACCATTTCATAATATGCTGGGGTATGTGTATGAATTGTTCAGGATATTTTTTATTACCCAGAAGCAGCTCTTATTTGGTGACCCCCGAAACAGACCCTCTACATTCAGAGCTGATGCCTCTGTTTCCCAGATACTGGAGACACCCTATCAACATTATGCCCTACTTGTGTATTTTACCAGTAACATGTGGCTAGCCACTGGAGACAGAACCACACCCCAGACTAACTACTTGGTCTGTTCTAGCAAAGGTGACTGTTTCTTAGCCAGTATACATGCATTATACCTTCTGATTACATGAAATGTAAACCATCCCTTATAGAAAGCCAAAAATGTCAGTCCCCTCACACTGTCCTTGGTCCAAACTCAAATATAAGATAAATATTAAAAATGTGTTTGGTAGGCCACATATACATACAGCACCTTCTCTAGCCACTAAAGTACCAACATATGCTGATTCAGTGACCTCAACACTAGGAAACCATCCCTATCTGAAGAGCATCCTCAGAAGCTTGAGGGTTCAAGATTCTATATTTTAAATAAATAAATTCACAGTATTAAATAGACACAGAAAAAAGGCTGAAAGGGCGATAAATTGCTAAAGTACAAAAGCAGAAATTCACTGTTTCAGACTTGCATGATTATAGAGTAAGATGTTTCAGAAGACAGCACAAATGTTTTACTTTCTTCCAAAATACTCCAAAAGAAGGATAAAACATCCACCAGACATCCTAAATTTAATTCTCATGATTTGTAGATCAGGTAGATTATTATTCAAATTAGCTGAATTGCACAAACTTCTAACAAAGGAAATGCCTGTTTGTTTTTAGTTTGTCAACATGGTTTCCTACATTTGAAAATTTCCCATCCTGCATGAAAGTCGTATTTTCTGAAGATAAGGGAAGAGGATAACATAATTTTGAAGAGATCACATGGATAGTTTACTAAAAAAAAACTTTCAGTAATATCTTCACTTTTAAATTCTATCATAGATAGCTAGACTACAGATGAAAAGAGGGCTACACAACCTGCCCTGGGGAAAGAATGCAACAGATTATTTTAATAAAATGCACCAAGCTAAATTCCTTGCCATGTTTTAAACAGAACAATTCATTCTCAGAGGAAAAAAAACACCCTTAAAGTCAAATACAAGTACACATATTTAAGTCTCTGGTGCAATTCCCTCAGAAGAATTTCCACACGCCCAAAATGCATAGCTTAATAGAGTTTATTGAAAATATGTTTTATTGTTTTGCATCTACTGCTTGTTTCCACACTTTCTATCACAAATGGCACCAGTTCTCAGCACCACATTTGGATCACAGCTGCCAGGCAAAAATGAAAATATTACACAATACAATTTCCATACAGTTTCTACTCTATTGGCACTTTTAATTTTTGGCTATACTAGACCAGCTCTATATTGGCTCATGAGGTTTATCCAAAACAGCCATTGCAGAAAATAAATGCCACATAAGTTTGGATTTCACTATCCTTCGCCTTCTGGAGCAAAAACAGCAAACAGAAAAACACTTTTGCGGAGCCCTGAAAGTTCAGCCAAGGTATTTGATAAATGAGCAGACAGGCAAGCAGCCCCTCTTTCTCCTCTCTCTTTTTGTACTGACTCAATGAAGCCTACCTAAAGAACACCACATGCTGTTCCAGCTACTGATCTAACATTCCGCAACATCTCAGTCTTCCAAATTCCCTTTAATTACACATTAATCCCACCCCTCTCTTTTAGTTTGCGCAGACAGAGATGGGGGGCTCCTAGGGGCTGTGGGAAAGAAGGCATTATTGGTCCTTGTTTTTTAGCAGCTCTTGTCATTCATTCCTAGTGCAGGATAGTACCGAAACAGACCCTAACACAAAATAAAACATCCCTGTTTACTCTGACTAGTTTCCGTAACAATGAGAAAAGAGAACAATTTCTTTTAAGAATTCAGTCTGGCCCACAGTTCAAGATATTTAGACCCTATCAAAACAATGGAATGAGTCAAACCTATCTGTGCCTTGGACTGCACCGTTATGGCATTTCCAGATGATGAAAATCCTGGTGCTGCACTTCTGCTAGTCAAACCCTGCACCAGTAGCCTGTTCCAACATAATAAATAGGAAAATAACCTGTTGCTGTAAGGAATAGTCACAAATAGACCAGCACCTATGATAGCTCACTATAAAGGACCCAATCCAAGTGCTGTACAAAACATGAATTATTATTCAAAAATATATATCTTTCTTCATAGTTTTCTTCATACAAAAACATGACAAGGAGACAAGGAGACAAAAAGTGGAACACAAAGGCAACAGAGGTTTAAAGATACTATATATACAGTCCAATACCTTGTGCCTACGCACAACATTCCAAAATAAATTCCAGCATTAAGGAATAGCCATACTGTGTGTGTACAGGAGAAGGGGCAGTGAACAGCATTCAAAATAACTAAAAACCAGAGGTCATTTCGGGGGGGAACGCGGGGGAACGCAGTTCCCCCGGGTGAGGTGCAGGGGGGCGGGGCACATGATGAAGCCCCACCCCCTGCTTCCAGCCGCCCCGCTTCCAGCCCTCATTCAGCCAGAAGGAGGCAGGAGAAGAGGGAGGGTAAGTTGCTTCCTCCCCGCCTCTCCCCACCCCTGCCTGCCTGGGGCCAGGGAGGGCCTTGGCGGGGCTTCCTTGCACTCCCGCTGGCCTTGCAGGTCCACCGCCAGGCCCCTGATGTCAGGGGGTGTGGCATATGCTAATGAGTTATGCTAATGAGTTCCCCTAGCTCTTTTTCTATGAAATGACCCCTGCTAAAAACCATTTTAAAAGAACGAAGTAGAAAGTCACCACAATGGCAGGGGAATGCTGTGAAGCCTTAATTATAAACCTGTATAAAGCTTAATTATAAACCTTAATAATAAACCTGTATAAAAAGCCTTGCTGGATGAGATGTACATCTAGTCCAGCATTTCCCCCCCCCAAAAGAAACCAGCCAGATGCCTCTAAGAAGCTCACAAGCGGGGCATGAAGGCAAGAGCCCATATCTGTCCTCTGTCCCCAGCAACAGAACCTGGAGGTTCTAGTTTAGGTCACTGTTCCTGATAGGGCTTTCCTCTGTGAATTTGTCGAACACCGTTTTAAAGTCATCTAGCCAGTGACCATCATTACAAATTGTTGGACTGCAGCAAATTTGATATTTTAATTGGGTTGGTTATATGTTGTGCTTAAATTTGCCACTTTATCTTTTTTTAAAAAACAAGAATTTATGTAGTGCAATCAGGGATGACTAATTGCCTAAATGAAGAAACAGGCTACAAAACTGTTGTGGACAGATAATTGGAGTTATGATACTTGTAGTTAATAATAATGTCAGCACCATCGGGTAGCAGGATGCCCATGAGACTCATTCATATATGTTCTATATAACATGGATAATTAAAATGTGCTAGTGGACTTGGCATCAAGTATAGGCCTTTTGAAAAATGGTACAGAAAACACTGTTGAAGATATGGGAAGCTGAACACTCTTAAACCTGTCGGCAGCGTTCAACACAGTCAACCATCAGCTACTGATCCACCGCCTCGCTGACACTGGAATCCAGGGGCTTGCCTTGCAGAGGCTCACATCCTTTCTTCAGGGTTGGGGACAAAGGGTGGCACTGGGGGAACAGCTGTCCCGAAGGCACCCACTGATCTGTGGAGTGGCGCAAGGGGTGGTACTTTCCCCAATGTTATTTAAAATCTACATGCGCCCCCTTGTCCAGATTGCCCAAAGGCATGGGCTTGGGTGTCACCAGTATGCGGATGACACCCAGCTCTATCTGTTGTTGGGCGGCCAGTCTAACTCTACACCGGAAGATCTTAGGGTTGCCAAGTCGACTCACCCCTTGGAGCGGGCGAGCCTTGCCGGCATCCGGGAGGTCTTGATGGGTGCGAGTGCGCGTGTGCGCCGGCAGCATGTCACCGGAAGTGACGTGCGACGTTGCTGATGTTGGGGGCGTGGTCGAGCTCGTCGGGGGGGAAGCCATATGGTTTTTCCCCCGATGAGCTCAGCCACGCCCCCAACGTCAGCAACGTAGCTGCGTCACCAGCGGGGGCGGGGTTCTCCCCGGGGCCTGATTCCGCCGTGGCGAAAACGGGCCTCCGAAGCGGGGGATTCCCCGCCCCCCGGGCCCATTTGGAAACCCTAGAAGATCTGGACCGGGCATTGCAAGCTGTGGCTGGTTGGCTTAGACTGAGCTGATTGAAATTGAATCCGGCGAAGACGGAGGTCCTGTGCCTGAGTCAGGGCAGTCTCTGGGGGTAGGGATCCTACTCCCGACCTTCGATGGGGCACAGCTAGTGCCAGTGCCAGAGGTTAGTTGTTTGGGAGTGCTCTTGGATGCCTCCTTTAAAATGGAGGCCCAAGTAGCAGCCACTACCAGTTCAGCCTTTTATTATCTTTGGCTGATTAGGCAGTTCATTCCGTTCCTCGAACGACTTGGCAACTACTGTAAAGCTCTCTACATGGAGCTGCCCTTGTTTCAATCCATAAGCTGCAACTACTGCAGAATGTGGCAGCCAGGCTGCTGATGGGTATCCCCATGCAGAAGCACATCCAGTCTGTACTGAAGGCACTGCACTGGTTGCCAATAGCATATTGGATTTGCTTCAAGGTGCTGGTTTTAACCTTTAAAGCCCTATATGGTCAGGATCCGGCATACCTGAGGGACTCCCTTTCCCCACATGTTCCCCGGAGAGCACTGTGTTCAGGGGTGCAAAATCGGTTGGCCCTTCCAGGCCCCAAGGATGCCAGGCTGGCAACAACCAGAGCCAGGGCCTTCTCAGTGGTGGCTCCATTCTGGTGGAATGAACTCCCAGAAGAGATCAGGGTCCTGCGGGACCTCTTACAGTTCCGTGAGGCCTGCAAGATGGAGCTCTTCCACCAGGCGTTTGACTAAGGAGCCACATCATACACCGAGGAGTGTCCCTGTGCCCTGGCTTTACCACCTTCACCAGCCTATGTCACTATCTTCAGCCTGTACCCACCGTATAACAAGTGACCGAACTGAGCTGGTGTAAAGTTATGGGAATTATATGGTCACCTAAGTCATATTATAAATAATCTTTGCTCCTGTTTATTTGATAATGTTCCAGCGTTATACTTGTATTTTAAATTATTGGTATTTTATGTTTATGATTATGTGTTATGATAGGCTTTAATTATATTTTTATGAAATATCTGTAAGCCGCCCTGAGCCTGGCTTGGTGGGGAGGGCGGGGTATAAATTAAATAGATAAATAAAAATAAACCAAAAGTCATTTTATTAAATTATGTAGTGATGTTCACATACTGCATCGCTGCTGATGTTAAACTTTTTGGCTGTAGCTAGAATAATGTTTGCACACTACTGGAAATCTCAGTACCTGCCTAGCAAGAAATAATATATTTTTAAAAAATGTGGGATACAATGAAAATTATAAAATCAACAGCTTTGCAACACTCTAAAAATATAAAGTATTTGGATGTAAGTTGGCAGCTACAGTTCTGTTATCCAGAGAAAGAGTTGTTATGCAAATGGATACACAGGACCTTGTACACTGTAATTATGTATTTATTTTTATTTTTGAGATTTTTATTCCACCCTCCCCAAAGAGAGCTCATGGCAGATCACAAAAGCCAAGTCCAAGACTCGTTACAATAAAATCACAATAAAAACAGTTAAAACTAACAATAAAAAGTCATATGTTTGTTTATTTGTATATAGTATTTGCTATTTATAGGTTGGCTCCAACTGTTTTTTCCACTGGTGAAAAGGGATGAGAGGATCCCCTAATAACCACAAAAAAGTCTGTGCTGCGGATCATGTGACCTGAATGGACAAAAGCCATGTGTGATGGGGGCTGTAAAAGGAGGGGATTCAGGTGAGACTGAACAGAAATGTTCGCTGGATCCAATCCTATATGTTTTAATATTATGTAATAACATCTTTTAAAAATAAAGTGAGCTGGAGAAAAATCTTACATTATCCTAGCAACAAAATTGTGTAACTTGTAACTTGTGTAAGCCGCCCTGAGCCAGTTTGCACTGGCAAGGCGGGATACAAATTGAAGGTAAATAAATAAATAAATAAAAATGTTATAGATTGAAAAAAGCAACATCCTTGCAACAGAAATATACTGACTTGAGAAAAGGTATCTGGGCCTGCTTCAACAAATGCGTACCCCCAAAGTCCATAAGGTACCTTTATCTGTTGCTGCTATCAGCATTAGTAACACACAAACAGTCAGAGGTTTAGAGTTTTCATTGACGTTTTGGCGTGATAGCCTCTGTAGCAGCAAAGATTCTGCCTGCCCCACCATGTGTGTTCAAGAGTCTTTGATTCAGAATATTTATCACGCACAAATCTGTTTGTATGGAAGCATACTTAGTTGATATTACACAAACTGTTGACTTATGAACTGCATGTTACAAAAGAAACCAGAATAAGGAAGAATTACATATGTAATGCATAAATTACATATGATATACAATATGTAAATATGTATGCAATACGTAAATGACATATATAATTGATTTGAAACTGAAAGTTCTGCTCTCCTTTTTTAAAGACACCTTAAAGGTGCAGATTGTTCTATATAAATACACAGAAAGGCTGTTTATTTCTGTTAGCACTCAAAATGTTGAAGCAACCAAGCAAAGAAAAGCTCCCTCCATGTTTAACACAATGGAAAACTGGTCTGAAGGTGATTCATAGGGATGCCAGCCTCCAGATGGGACCCGGGGAAACCCCCAGAATTACAGCTCATCTCCAGAATATAGAGATTAGTCCCCCTGCAGAAAATGGATGCTTTGGAGGGTGGATTCTATGGCACTGTAGCCCACTGAGGTTCCCGCCCTCTGCAGGCTCCATCCCCAAATCTACAGGACTTTCCCAACCTGGAGCTGGCAACCCTACCTGCCACCTCCCACCAGTAGCTGGGGGGGGGGGAGAACCTGGCAACACTAGTGATTCCTTGACTCAAATGCCTCAATAACACCATGGAGGCCTCATGTTTGTCTTTTACTGGTTTGCCAAGAGCACTTGCTCTTTTTACAAACAAAGCTTTTTTCTTCTTCTTTAGCTTCCACAGCTGGCTAATTCAGTTCAATTTGATCTCAGCTTCAAATTGTCTTTCTCCTCATGGTAAATTTGGTTGTTTCTCTGTGCTAAAATGTTTGGGCCTCCCTGACTGACTTATGGAAGTACAGAAATTGTCATAAAACTTCCACAATACCTAGAAAAATGAATCTGGGTGAATTTGTAGCTCAATACACAGATTACTAGAAAAGCCTGAAAACCTGACAGAAGCGGTAAAAATCTGTGACATAAAGAAGTATAACCCATAATGGCAGCCAGCAGCCCAATATAAGGCTGACCGAAGGAACACGTGTAAAATGCTGGCACATGAAACAACGCAGGACTGGGAAGAGTTGCCGGAAATGTTCCACACATGAAATAGCTGGACAGAGGCAATTTTTTTGCTTTTTGCAGTTACGGTACAGATCTTATTTTCCATGAGTATTTCTAGTGATACTAAAAAAAGAAGAGTTCCTTGCATTAATGAACAGATGGCACGTCTGCTAAAGATTGTACATTGTATGTCATAAACAGTAATAAAGCTGTTTAGATCTTCATAAACAAAAATAAGAAAAAGTGTTTGTGACTAATTCATGAAGACTCCCATGGCAGTCTTTCTTATGACAGATCAGCAAAATCATAAAGCTCCACACTAATAGTATCCTCCAACAACATACAAAGGAACAGAAAATATAGTGTAGGAACAAGAATTCTGAAGGGGCAACTTCTGTCACATAAAACTCTATTTTACACATGTGCTCCAAACTTAGATTTTTTTTTCTCATATATAACACCAGTTTCAATAAAAGTTACATACAAATAAGTATATTTGCAGCCTTAATTACAGTTGCACTTGCAGTCTCTTTTTATATTAAGTTGTTCCCTCTGGGGGCTGCTAAAAATAAAATCCTTAAACTGTGCTGAGAACTATAATGATTAGTCCTTTTAATGTATTTCGTAGAAATTAGCTGACCAGATGGAATGGTTTGCCTTTAAGTAACAGCTGCATGAAAGAAATTGCACAAGAGAAGCTTTTCCCAGCATATAATGCAGTGATAGAAAGCCTCAACCAATCAATTTCTGCTTGTCATGCAGCAGTTAGCAAGGCAAGAGCCTTGGCAGAAAAGGCATGCAGCAATTGCCTCAGAAATGGCTGGTTCTGTATTTTATATATGTATTTAAAACATTTCTATGCCACCTTTCCTCCCAAATAGGGTCTCCAAGGTGGCAAGCATCAAAATATTAAAATAGCACTGATTGTATATAAAATATTTCAATAAAACATATAAACAAACAAACAAGGAGGAGTCCTAATAAGAGCTAGTGAGGGAACACCAAATCAAACAAAAAAGTCTTTACGCACTGGAGGAAGGCAATGATAGAAGGAGACAGACAAACCTCCTTATGGAGGGAATGCCAAAGGTTTGGTGCCGCAACCAAAAATGCCCTTTCCCTGTTTGCTACCCAACTAGCCTCAGTTGGCAGGGGCACCTGAAGCAGGGCCTCCAAAGACGACTGGAGTGGACAGCTATGTTCATATGGGAGCAGGCAGTCCTTACAGGATGCTGCCCCCAAGCTGCATACGGTTTTAAAGGTCAATACTGACATCTTGGATCGGACCTGGAAGCAAACTGGGAGCCCATACAGATGGAACAAGACTGGGGTGATATGGTCCCTAATGTCCACTCCAGTCAATATTCGACAGTCATCAAGGGCAGCCCCCTTAGACAGCATTGCAGTAAATGATTCAGTTAAGTGGGCCAATCAACACCCTTTGGGACAGAGAGGCAAGTGAGGAAGTAATGGAATCCTGGACACATGAAGTTCAATTATTTGAGAGAAAAGAAACTGGGATTGAAGTAGGAAAGTTGCCAAAATGTGTTGTCAAAAAGTGTTAATAAATTTATTTTAAATACAGGATTGTTCTTACATTACGACAAAAGGGAATACATTTAAATACAAAATCAAAAAATGCACGTGGACGTTTTAGTTTCAACATGTCGCTGGTAGATGTGCCTAATTATCAACATTTCTTTTCTGCCCTTGCAACTTCACTTTTTTTATAATGCTGCCACTTCCTACAATAACAACCTTTATTAATGTATTATTATTTGCATTTTTAAGGAGGTTCCTTCATGAGGACTCAGTGGTTGGGAGAGCGTTTTGCCAGCAATATAATAGAAGGTTCTGTACTTGCTTATCAAAAGGGACTAGCTTGCTCCTTATGTAAAAGCTGAATTGCTACAATAGGAAGATAATCACAGAGCAACAAGAGGAAGATAATTAATGAAGAAGAAAATCAGATGCAGTTTTACCAAATAAAGTATAGTAGCCTACATACCACAGTAATTGTTCCTTGTATTTAACATGTAATTTACACTGTGATCCCATCTCTTTGTTTTTCTGCCAATTCGTACACCATATCTTGCTTCAGCTAGCATTCACCCACCCACCCAGGATTATTGTTGGTTTTTTTGCTCATTCTTTCTCTAATATGAAGACAATATTTGTCTAGTCTTTCTTCAACACCTTTACAAGAACAGGCAACATTTCCCCCCGTATATCTTTGCTCAGTGAACTTTATATTTTCCAATTATTCCATCTAAATTCTTCTCTAAACAGGATGGGAGATGCTGGTTTGTCTTAAGAGTTTAATGAAACCTTGAAAACTTTAAATTTTTACACTTATCTCCCAGACCTCTTAAAGAAAAAATCCCCTTCCTCTTGAACAACTGTTGAAAAACTATTATTTTCCAAAAGGAAGTTTAATATATGTTTCTTAATGAAAAAGCAGTTTATAAGGGATATATAAACAGCAAATATTTTTAAGGAAACAGAAATTTATGCTATACTATTTTATTGCTTATACACCTCACCTATCATTGTGGGCAACATGATAAAACATGCAAAAATAAATGCTGAGAAAGCAAAACAGTGACAGAACAAAATATTGTAGATTATTCTATTAGTATTATAAAGGTAAAGGTTCCCTTGCTCGAAAGCCAGTCGAGTCAATTGTATACTAATATTTATTTACTTCATTTATACTCCATCTTCCTTCCCAATATGGACCCAAAGCAGCTTATATCATTCTTCTCTCTTCTATTTTATCCTCACAACAGTCCTGTGAGGTGGTTAGGCTAAGAGTGTGTGACTGGCCCAAGGTCACCCAGCAAGCTTCCATGGCAGATTGGGGAATTGAACTTGGGTCTCCCAGACCCTAACCAATACCACACAGGCTTTCAATATAGATACTGTTGTTATTAATGCAAATTATATAATTGCTGAACATCTGAACTATCTGAACTTCCTATTACATTCCAGCACTCTCTTCATTCTACCTTATGGGTACCAAGTCTGTAGAATAATATTAACAGTGGTTCTGACAGCAGGTTGACATTTTATAGTTAGTATTTTTCACCATAATTCAGGGGAAAGAAACTGGAGGCAGTTAACAATTCCAAGACATTCAAAACACACACAACTGGAATAAAGGACTCACTTCTACCTTCTTTATGGCACTCCATTGACATTGCCGAACTATATCACTAATCTTTAGACAAATCCGTCCAGCTGGTTTTTCACTTTTGCCTCCTACCCCCAATACTTTTGGCAACTGATGCCAGTAATTGTCCAATCCAGGTACTACCTACCAGTGAAAAATTAAAACGGAATTTCCTTCACAGTTTTCCCGTAAGTGAGTAAATGTAGCTTCTTCAGATTGCAGTTAATGTTGTGAGGAGGAGGTGCTACACCTTGAAAGATGTTTCATAGTAAGACATTTGAATTTGTTCCATACTCACCTTTCCAAAACTTGCAGCATTAACAGGCTGTGTGTCATTTTTCTCACAGAAATCCAAATAGTGCATGTAAAGGGCACTTCGAGGAATGCAAACTCCTTCTGCAATCTCATAGTTCTCCTCCAACCTTGAAAACAATAACCAAACAAAGGAAACGACATATATGTTGGCTGCCCTGTATTACAATAACTAGATTTTAAAAAATAATGACCATTACCCACTATTTATGGATGGAGAATTTGACCAGGACATTGTAGGCTGGGTGGTTGCAGCAAAGCCGGTTGAAACTTAATCCAACAAAGATGGAGGTCCTGTACCTGAGCCGGGGGGGTGGGGGTTGAATGAGGAATCAGGCTGCCCACCATGGATGGCACATCACTTGTGCCACTTGCTTTTAACTTGTGCCACTTGCTTTTTACTTTTGTATTATAATGCTAGATATCGTTTTTATATTTTTATGGTTTTAAAATTTGTACATCACCTAGAGCCCCACAATCGTGGGGATTAGGCGATTAATAAACGTAACAAAATAAATAAATAAATAAACAAATAAAATGGAGCTGTTCCACCAGGCCTTTGGCCAAGGCAGTGGGCGTCCACTAAAAATCTGGCCTCTTCTGCTAAAATTCACCAGCTTGCATTAACTGAATTAACATTGTCAGGGCCAATATAATATTGCTTTTCTATGTCCCATAAGAAAGGTTCCTTCCCATGAAATCATATGCCACAGTATATATATAATATACAAGGCACTTTGTTGTTTTTGCTGCAACAGGTTAACACAGCTGGGAGCTCCCAGAAGCAGGGAAACTTCTGCCCAGACCTGGGGACTGGCAACCCTATGTTTTACCTACACCATTTTTAATCATCTAACCATAGTTGCTGGTAGCTACACCAGCATTAGCTAAACCTGCTTACCCTCCAATCAAGAAATGTTTTTGACAGCATCTATTACCTATTTGGGAAGGGAGAAAGAGGCTGAATCCAGTGCTATCATTTCAGCTCTGGTCTTTCTGGCTGGGGCTGCATGTGTGAACTCAGCACATAGCTCTGAAGAGAGACAGGAATAACATGTGCAGCACCAAGATGTGCATACTGTGTCATATCTAACAGAGGTGTGACTCCCACCCCAGCTGAATTAGTGTTTTCATACCAGTTGGAGGTAGCCCTTTGTTATATGTGCTTTTCTAATTCCTGATTCTTCTCAAGGCTTAAATCTTCTAGTTTAGCAAAAAGGATTCAAGAGCTACACTTCAAATATGCCAGTGATCCTCATAATAATATCAACTGATTTGCTCATAACAGTTTCTGAAAATAACCTTATGGAGCTGAGGCCTTGAAACATATGCTGTTTATTGTTAAATGTATTACTAGAATTCATATGGGCTGTTTATTCACTATCCAGTAGAAACCAAAGATGAGCGTGCGTATATCGTTTTCTACCTTGTTTCTGATTTTTTTACTATACAATTTATCATGGCCGTTGGCAAAGTATTTTAATAAGATATTTGATGAGATGAACAGAATTGGTTTGTTAGAGCAACATCTATTCTCCCCGTCTCTCTCCAGCAATATTGCTGCAGCATCTTCCCTCAACCTCATGGACCTCAACAAAACCCCTTTTCAAAGCGGAGAGACTTTGCTTCTTTGCTATAGCTGCTAATTGGCATGTCAGTTTTTCTGAACAAGACAGGATAGAAAGAAAGCCTCTTAATTATATTGCTTCATCATATCTGATGAATTTTTCTCTCCTTTTTCTCTTTCACACAGAGTCATTAGTCCAACACTGAACAATATTCCATTATACCTGAACTTTCTTAATGATTAGAAATCCCATCTTACACAATGTCTTTAATTTTCTTGCCTTCAAAAATTTTTTTGAATTCCGCTCTAGCCTGCTGTATTGTGGCTAAAATAATGAACTTAGACTATCACCACTACCAGAAGGAGACAGTTTAGAAAGAATGCCCTAATAAAGAAATGTGAACTCCCAGTAAATCACAATAAAATCTTCAATGAAACTTACAATATTGCTGGATGACTCATATTTTAAACGTTTCAGAATACCTTAAACGAAACAAACTACAGCAGTTCCTTTTCTACTCATTTCTCTGTCTAGGTCAGAGCTGCACCTCTTGTGACACCCCCCCCCCCCCAGTCAAATGCATCCCTCTCTAGCCCTGCCTGACAGCCCACAACAGCCTGGATTAGAGCTCCTGTATTTGTTGCCAACCTAAAACTGCAAACTGCAGAAAAGTTATCACCTGGTAGACCACAATATACTATAGCTGATCGATAACTTCCTTGGTCAACAGTCATGCAGCCCAGTCCAAGGAACAGAACCAGCCCAAGAACAGAATGAGATGGTAGAATTCTGAGATGGCTGAATGAGATGGGCCACTTTGGATTGTAGGAGGGGGGGAATTTTTAAATTAATTTTTTAAACAAAAATAACACATTAGCACGCCAGAAGGAAAGGTTCTAACTTGGCTCTTTACTTCCTCATCTAGTTTTACAGGACAAAGACAAGAGAATCGGATTTTATAAAAACCTTATAGAGATTGAAAAGATTATGACATCTATGGACCAGAAGCTTTTACGAAGACTTTATGTGTTGTTACTTGATGATTTAATGGTGGATGAAATAGTAAAAGGGAATATGATTCAATGGAGGCAGAATATTGGGCGTGCTATTAAATTTGAGCAGTGGGATCAAATATGGAAGAAAAATATTAGGATTATGAAAGCCATTTCATATAAAGAAAATATATACAAAATGTTTTATAGATGGTATGTAACACCTGAAAGGTTAGCTAAAATTGACCCAAAATGTTCTAATAAGTGTTGGAAATGTGAAAATAAGGTTGGCTCATTTTACCACATGTGGTGGCATTGTGAAAGATCTAAGAAATATTGGGTAATGGTACACGAAATCTTGCAGAAGGTATTAGGGACTGTAGTACCATTTACACCAGAGGCTTTGTTGTTGAATATTCTACCTGATAATTCTAACAAAGATGATCGCTATTTGATTGTTTTTTAACTACGGCTGCAAGAATTCTCTATGCAAAATATTGGAAATTACTGGAGATACCAACAAAACAAGAACTTGTAAACAAAATCTTGGAGGCTGCAGAATGGGACAAATTGACTTTATTGATAAAAGGCGCAACAGATTCGACATTTGAGAATACTTGGTCACGGTTTTATAACTGGTATGACAAACATATGTAGGCAAGCTTGCAAGAGACAGACCAATAGTTTACTAAATGAAATATATACCTGTTAGGATGATAGCAACAGAAAAGTTGCTTACACAGTTCATGAGAAATTGTATTAAGGCAGAATAGGTATTAGTATAAATATTGGTAGAATTAAGAATAAACATGTATTTATTTGTATGTTAGTATGTATGTATATGTTATGATTGTTTGTGTATGTTATGTGGAAAATGTAATCAAATCCTGCCCCTTTGGGGGGCAGTTTAAACAAAAAATAGTTTTACAGGACATTGTAAATATAACCATGGGGGAAAATATGAAAACCATCATTTATAGACTGAAGTGGTGCTGCCCATTCTACCACCCCAGCACTCCGCCACTTCGTTATCACTTCAGTTATCTGCATGTGTAGACCAAGCCTTAGATTAAAAAGGAAGGCACCTGCCCTCCGCAGTGTCTGCATTTGGCAGACACATATGTAGTCTGTATCAGTTCAGCAGCAGCCAATTTCAAAGGCTGGTGGGTATGTAAGACTACCTTGTACAATGTGACCATGTGATCTATGAAATATACTCTGTTTCATCTACGTGTCTCAAACCCAGTTCCCTCCTGTTTCTTGACATGTGTAATGTGTCTTCCAAATATTGGAAAAACCAAAAGGTGTTCTAGCATCATGCGAAGGGCATGAAGCACATAGCTCCTTTCACATGGAAGTTGTTGGTTCCACTATAGTTGATAAGAGTCCAGTCCTCTCCCATGGTTCAGGTAACACTGGGCAGATAATACAGTACAAAAATGCTGTTTTGGGTTTGTCAGCTGGGAATTCAGCCAGTATGCTACCATCAAGTTTTGGCCATATGGTTCCCCCCCCCCCCCGACGATCTGGGCCACGCCCCCAACGTGCTCTACGTCGTGCGTCACTTCCTGTGACGTTCTGGTGGCGCGCCCGCGTCCCGCGGCAGCTCCCGGACCGAATCAATGCTCCCCCGCCGGTGAGTCAAAAAGACTTGGCAACCCTAAAGATGTACGAACATGTGATTTTATTGTTGTTTTGTGGGGCAACTGCAGAGAGCACTACGGTCGGGGGCCCAACATCGTCTGGTGATTCCAGGCTCCAGAGAGGCCAGGCTTGTGGCAACCAGGGCCAGGGCCTTTTCAGTGGCGGCTCCTACCTGGTGGAATGAGCTCCCAGAGGAGATCAGGGCCCTGCGGGACCTCTCACAGTTCCGCAGGGCCTGCAAGATGGAGCTCTTCCGCCAGGCTTTTAATTAGGAGCTGCCACTACCACCAACAACAACCATCCTGTGGTAACAACGGGGCAAGGGGATGGCCCAATATAAGACCACTTCAGTACCATGATGGATCGGTGCCGCCGAAATGGGCTTTGGGTTAACATCTACAAGCCTTCATCTTGACTTGACTAAAATAAGAATATCATGGAGCACTTTATTAATGTTAATTGGTTGTTTTTATTCTGATTTTAATGTTTTATATTTGCCGGTGCCCTTGTTGTGAGCCGCCCTGAGCCCGCATGTGGGGAGGGCGGGATAAAAATGTAAGAAATGAAATGAATCTCTCTCCTTACACTGATGCTGACTGCAGTGGCTTGCTGCATTTCTCAACAGTAGTATTGTGTCAGCACTACAGGCATGCACTACTGAGTTTACACAGCAACTCTGCAGCACTTTGATTCTATGTAAAGGCCTTCTCATCAGCTGCCCCTAAATTATGGAGCTCCCAGCCCAGGCCGGGGCTTTGTCTAAGCCCTTTCTTTACAGGCCTTCTAGCATCAACTGAAAACACGTTTATTTTGAAACAAGAGAGTTGGTGTCGTTCCTATGTTCTTACCTATACAATTGTCCTATAGTGTTTATACTGGTTTTATTGTTGCAATATAGGTTCTGAGCTGTCTTTGTGTATTTGTTTACTTACAGTTGACATAAGCAGTTCCTGAATAAATAGTGCAGTCAGTTGCTGCATCATCTCAAGGATTTAGGAGTGAACTGGGCTCAGAAGTTCAGTTGAAATGTTTTGTCAGGGTGATTGCATTAGTCCAATTTTTGCCCTGGATCTTGCAGACAAATTTGTAATAAACAGGCGTCATTTCCTACAGGAGCGGAGCTCCGGCAGTAAAGAGTCCAGGGGGCGGGCACATGCAACAAGCCCCACCCCCTGCTCCCAGCAGTCCTCAGTCAGAGCAAGAAGCAGCCAGGTATGTTGCAGAGGTCCCCCCGGCCCCCCAGTCCAAAACAGTCCAGTGGCACCTTTAAGACCAAGTTTTATTCAGGTACAAGCTCTCCCTCCTCTGAGAGGACAGATCTGCACGTTCCCCCCCCCCCAATAGCTAGCAATCCAAAACAGTCCAGTGGAGCCTGAGCGGTGGGTGTTGCCTTCTGACACACTTCCAGTGATCCCAGGGGGTGTGGCATATGCAAATAAGTTATGCTAATGAGTTATGCTAATGAGCTCCTGCATCTCTTTTTCTATGAAATGAACCCTGGTAATAAATAAGCAATTCTTATTAAATACAGGAGTTGTCATAGTGTTTCCAGTTTCACTGATATCATTAATAATAATTTTAGTGTGTATGTGATCAACATAATGATCACTTTAGGCCTGGTTGAATGGAATGGAACAGCTAGGAATAAACAGCAACAAAATGGTTGACTGTCATCCTCAAATCTATTATTTAGAATAACATTGAATGGAAGATGTGAGTTCTTTTGCAAAAAGTAGGGGGAGGGGGTATGTGTGATAAATATATATGCATGAAACAGAATAAAGAGCAGAAAGTAGTTGTGTTGGCAAGGGGATTGGATAATATAGTGTGGCTTTTTCATCTCTCAAAAGTCTGAGATATGACAGCAAATATGCTGGCATTCCCGCAGAGCTCAGTATCCCAAGGGTGTAGGGATTTGCTTACCTCTATGAATGAGGATGCTGGAAAAAGGTTTGAGTGACTATTGCTGCCAGTATTTGCTTGTTTTCTTTTGGGAGCAACTGCGTGATCTAATTAGCTGTGACGTCTTGGCTCACAGGACTATCTGCACAGGCTATGCAAATGTAGGAAGGATGGAGCTTGTTTCTCCTAGGTCGATACAGGGAACTGGACACAGTAGTTGGAGAGGAAAATCAAATTTTACCAACCAAAGCAAACTGTGGTTTGAAAGCTAGGAAAATATAATTCCCCAGCTGGGGAAAGATGTGTGAATTCCCTAATAATTTAACAATGATGCCATATTCTCTGCACAATTAAATAATAGTATGGGAAACACTCTATGAGTATAGCCCTACTTTAAGGGCTCTCACATTTGTATTTATGGGATGTGGTTCAGTAAATGGAGGATGGCTTAAAGCTCATTCAGTCTGAACCCAGGCAAATCTCTCCTGAAGTTCACAGCACAGAACTCTTTTATTATGCATATTTCTGCGCTTTTTATTGTCCTGCAGAATTTATGCTGGTTTTTCTCATTATGGGATAAGCAAGAGTTTATGTTCCTCCAAAATCAGGTTTCTGAGATTTTAGCAGGAGTTTCCATATATACTAGCAATGTGTTTTTTAAAAATAAGCAAAAACAAAAGCACAGTCTCAAAAGCAGAATTGTTCATCTAGTATTATATTCTGAATTTTTTCTTGCATTTGCAAATTATACTCACAACCTGATTATAGGGAAATGACATAGTTCAGTGATCCAAAGCCCTGAAGCACTATTAAAATCATCCCAATATTCTGTTATTTTTTACTCTTCTCAAACCAAACATAGGTAGCTTAAAATGTTTAACGATTACACTGTTTTCTTCTTTTTAAATAGGGATTCTTACCATTGCAGAGTAGCTGGAGTAGAATGTGGTTTGGATGCTCTGTTATTCTCTTTTTCTTCATCTGTTGAGAAAAAACAATATAAAGGGACATGCTTTCAGCTAGATCTCTTTGCCACTAACAAGGAGATAACGGAATAGTTTTGTAAATAAAATTCTCGAACGTCCAAGGTAAGTTCGGAAATATACAAAGTACAACTCGAGCAAGTGTGAATGTGCATATAATTTTTAGTGACAGACCACAGGCTCAGCGGTATTGCCAAGCAAGCAGTGGCGCTGTGCTTTCTCATGTAAGCCAGAAAGAAACAGAGGGTTGTGCATCAATAGAGTTCAGTGGACTGAGCCATAATCCACTTCTGGAAATTTTCCATACTGGATTTTTTAAGAAGTGTTATCTTCTTTATTGGAGAATAATGTATGACATGATAATAAAGAAACTGAGAGACGCAGGAGGAGGCAGATGCTTCTCTACAGGCTCAGCTCCCTGCCAGAAAGGCTAAGGAAGTGGGAAGCCATTCCTAATATTGTATGGGTCAGATACTGAAGGGTTGTTTGTTTGTTTTTTAAATCTAACTTCCCCCTTCTAAAGGCGATTTAATTATTTACTTAGTTCATTTATACCCCAACATTGTCCCCAATGTGGAACTAAAATGGTTTATATCATTGTCCTTTCCTCCGTTTTACTCTCAGAACACCTCTGTAAGGTAGGTTAGGCTGAGAGAGTGCGACTGGCCCAAAGACAGACAGAAAGCTTCCATGGCAGAGCGCAGGCTAATAGTCCTGATGATCTGATCAGTAGAGCAAAGTCAGGCCCTCCTCCCTTCTTCACAATCAGGGCTATTTTTGGGCAGGACGCACAGGAACGGAGTTCCGGCTGGCTTCCAAGTTGACCACACCCAGCAGGAACTCATTAGCATAATAGGCCACACCCAACAGCAGAAACTCATTAGGACTGGCTACATTAGGGGTGTGTGGCCTAACATGCAAAGGAGTTCCTGCTACAAAAAAGCCCTGGGTTTTGACAACAAACAAGGTAAACAGAATAACAAGCAAAAGGTGGGTGTGGCTGGATGACCACACTTCTGGTAACATGGGGGTGCGGCCTAATGTGCTAATGAGCTGTGCTGTCAGGGGTGTGGCCTAATATGCTAATGAGTTTCTGCTGTTGGGTGTGGCCTATTATGCTAATGAGTTCCTGCTGGGCTTTTTCTACAAAAAAAAGCCCTGTTCACAATAATAGTAGAATGGAAAATAGGGCAACAGTGGTGATTAGGGTTGCTGGTGGCTGTTGTTCCTGGAGATTTGGAGGGAAAGCCTGTGGAGGGGGTAATTTAGGAAGAGATTTCACCTGGAATCTGTGGTATAACACAGATTCTGCCCTCCGAAGTCATCATTTTCTCCAGCGGAACTGAAGCCCGTAGTCTGGAAATGAGCTGTAATCCTGGGAGAACTCCAGGCCCCATCTGGAGGCTGGCAACCGTAGATGATATTACCTGGTTCTGAATAACAGCGGTTCACTGCCATTGAGTAGGGAAGTATAGTTTCAGTTGCCTGAGGCTTTGTCATTAACTTTTATAAAACTAGTATTATCCAGTTAAATCCACAGGCCAGTAGCTTCAAATCAGCTTAGCCTAGTTAGGACTGATAAATTGTGATTTCACAAAGGATAGTGGGTTGACATCAGCTTAACTAACATGAGGTAAAATGTATCATTTACCTCACAGACACACTGACATCACCCAAGCACAGGGCTCTAGTCGGGGGGGAGCTCTCAGGTACGGAGCTCCGGAAGGGAACCTCTAGGGGGCGGGGCGGTCACGTGGTGAAGCCCCGCCCCTTTCTTTACCCCGCCCTCTGCTTCGATCCTCATTCCGTTTGGGAATGAGGATGAAGCAGGAGGGTAAGTAGCCGGGCCTTCTGACACACTTCCGGTGATGTCAGGGGGTGTGGCCTTCTGTCACTTCCGGTGATGTCAGGGGGCGTGGCATATGCAAGTAAGTTATGCTAATGAGTTATGCTAATGAGCTCCGGCAGTTCTTTTTCTACAACAAGACCCCTGCCCAAGCAAGCCAGAAGGCTATTCAGCCGCCATACATGGCTTGTGGCTACACATCATCCAAACAAAGCAGAAGAATAAATAACAAGCCTTTCGAAAGGATTCAAATCAGCTGTCGTATAAACCCAGCAATCCACTCAGATATCTGGCTGACAACCTAAAGGTAGACAAGTTAGACCAGTAATATCAGAGGCCAAGCAATAACATCACCTCAGCAAGTCAAAAACACTTAGGCAGTAATCCTACAGTGGCTGGATATTAGTTCAACATTCATTAGAGATGCAAAGCACTCATATTGCTGAAGTGAAGGCCACACTAAATAAATAGCAAAAATGTGTAGACAGTCAAAAAACAACCAAACAGGAAGATAATATTCTGTTTGTTTAGTAACAATAAGAGACTGCTGAGATAATTCCCAGAATTCAAACATATGTTTCACTTGGTGACTTGCCACAAAAAGTGGCAAGTTACACGTGAGTGAGCTATCACAATCAATCAGACAAACACAGTGAGCTATCACAATCAATCAGACAAATCACAATCAATCAGACAAACTTTAATTCTCTTTCACATCTCCTTAAGTCTTCTCAGAGAAATACATACACTCAGCAGTGTAGCATCAAGTGGTAAGAAATCAGGTGAGCCCTTGACAGATGACATATGTAGGTAGAAATCAGTGGATGGAGTGAGTGAGTGGGCTCTGCACTCCTCTATGAAGGGCTGCTAGAGGGGTGCCTACATGCATACAAACTGTACCCACATAGACTCTGCACCATGTTTAGGAAAGTGTTAGGGGGTAGTTATGTGTTTGGTTATAAGCAGAGGCAGGGCAACTGTGGCCCCGGTCACAGGAGAGGATTAGGGCCGGGAGAGGGACGGATCGGGGGCGAAGCAAACGGGCGCGATCCCACCGCAACATCTGGGAAGCGTTGCGCGCCCGTCCCCGATCCGGCCCTTCCGGCAATAATCCGCAGCAAAAAAGAACCACCTACCGAGGTGGTTCTTTCCGAACGGCCGCATCAAAGCCGGCCATGGGATCGCCGGCACATTCTTCCGCTAGTGCATCCCCGGGTCCTGGCCGAACTGCGCATGCTCAGACATGCGCAGTTTGGCAGCCTCCCGTGGCTTCCTCCCCGGTCTCCCCGGCATCTGATCGTGCCAGGGAGCAACTGCATGGCGGCTCACCCTGCCGCCGCATGCCTATTTTGGTGCGGCTTTTAAAAGCCGCACTTTGCCCATTCTTTTTGTCCCTCGTGTGGCAGGGAGCGTTGATAGCTCCTCCTCCCTCTCTTCCTGTACTGGGTTCTGCCTAGAAATGTTTTCTATACAGAGCTGTTTGTGATGTTCATGCTTATGAGCAGGGCCTTTTTTGTAGAAAAAGTCCAGCAGGGACTTATTAGCATAATAGGCCACACCCAACAGCAGAAACTCATTAGCATATTAGGCCACACCCCATGCCTTCCCTTGGCTTGCAGAGGTTTTGGCTGTAGTGGGCGTGGCCAACTCAGAAGCCAGCCGGAACTCCGTTCCTGTGCGTTCCTGCCCCAAAATAGCCCTGCTTATGAGAACTGACCTTTAGGATTGCTGCCCAAACTCAGTGAGGAGGGATAATTTGGAAACCTCATTCCACCCCACAAGTCTTATCCTCCAGAATTCTCTGAGCTTCTTGGGACTTACAGCACAATCCTAAGCATGTCTACTCAATGGGGCTTACTCCCAGGAAAGTATTTTGTGGGGGGGGGGGGGTTGGCCGTCAAGTCACAGACAACTTATTGTGACCCCACAAGCGTTTCAAGGCAATAGACACTGAGAGGTGGTTTGCCATTGCATGCCTCTGCATAGCTACCCTAGACTTTGTTGCTGGTCTCCCATCCAAGCACTAGTCAGGGCTGACCCTGCTTAGCTTCTGATTGGGCTAGCCTGGGCTACCCAAGTCGGGGGGAAAGGTAAAGTACACCATCAAGTTGCAACTGTGGTGACCCCATGAAAACCTCAGAGGGTTTATAAAGCCAGAGATGAGCAGACGTGGTTTGTCATTCCTTTCCTGTGCAGAGCAGCCCTCGTCTTCTTTGGTGGTGACCTTGCTTGGCTTCCATATTTTCATACGATTGGAATAGTCTGGTCTATTAGAAGTGCTAAAAGGTTCTTAGAAAGCATTCTTAGGATTGTACTATTAAGCAGGCTGATTTCCCCTCTTGCCTTTTTACCTTTTGCTGGTGCTTAGCTCTCTCAATATTCCATTCATTCTGGACCATTTGTAGTCCTTGCCAGACTGGTTTGGGGGACAGGTATTCCTTGGGGGCTAACTTACAATTTTGTTTGCATACCTGAGAGTTTCCATGAATAGGAAGATACCCTACTTTGTCAGTGGATAGACTGGATTTGCTGCTTTTCTCATCCTAATGAGTTTACTTTTAGATATATAGATATAGACAAATTGGGACATGCAAGAAAATCTCACAGATTCTCCCAGCTGCCCCTCTCAGGCCTGGAGATGTATGAAAAGCAAGGATTTGCCACACCAAAAAGGCCACAGGAACATCATGGCATATTTGCCCATGCTACCACACAGACTATTTGTTTTTACGTTTATATTCTACCATGGCTCAAAATTACAGTAAAACCAACCAACAGCATAATGACCACCTTAAATCAATACTAAAATACACACAAAGCCAGATGGAAGAGTTTGCCTTCTAATCATTCCCATAGTCCTAAAGGAATAGCAGATTAGAAAGATGCTGAGTAATTGTCTAGCAATCCAGGCAGAACAGGCCAAACAGACCATTCCTAGAGTGAGAATTCCACAAGGAAAGAACAACCGCAGAGAATGCCCTATTCACTGTAGGCACTAGCCTTGCTTGTGATGTCAAAGAATGTCGATTTTAAGTATGATAAGAAAACATTGCTGATAAATAATTTTAAATTTGAATCACACTGAAGTCAGTTTCATGATGGTTGCAGGGTTTGGAACCAGCTAATGATATTATCAGAATTCAGCGGTGAATTTTACTGTCGCCACCCACAACATCAACACTTTTGAAACTGATATACCTTCTTGGTTTTTCACTGCGTTCAAAATGTGTATGGTGCATGAATTTTAAAGGCTAAATCAGTTACATGACTGATCACAGCACGATGAAGGATTCATCCCAGGTAGGTTTGCCTGAATACAGTTCCTTCTTTGGAATCCAGCTGTTTTGTCTGAATCTGGAGTGTAGTAACTTATAAATACATGTTACATACCTACACTGATTAATTTAGATTGGTTTGCTGCTTATTTCCAGGTAATCCCTTTAACCCCCTTACAGTGTTATCCTAAACAGAGTTACATCCTTCTTAAATCCATGGGCGTAGCTCTCTTTAGAATTACATCACAGCCATGATATTGGCTGTTCAGGCTTCTTTGGCCTTGGTACTTCTCTGGGTTAATTTTGAATCTTCCTCTCTAGAGTTCAGCCAGGGCCCTGATTCTGAGAAACTTGATTCTTGAGATTAATCATGCATAGACTTGGCTCACACATATGTTCCTTATAAACAACATGGTAATTACAATGATTGATATGGCATTAGCTATTTCAGTATAGAAAAATTGCTAAGAAGTAAAATTTTACTTTGTTATTACTAAAACAGAAAGCAGAATTAAATCTGAGGAACTACTGAGCAATTTTTACAGGTACTGCAGGGTGTGAAGCTATTTTAATTTAGTAAAAATACAACGGGGTGTGCGTGTGTGTGTGTGTGTGTGTATGAGAGAGAGAGGGAGGGAGGGAGGGAGGGAGGGAGAGGGAGAGAGAGGTTTATGACATTTTGATTGGAATAGGGAAAGTGAACAGAGAGCTGTTTCTCCTTGTCCCTTAATACAAGAACTTGGGGGTCACCCAATTAAATTGATTTGCAGTAGATTACAAATAGTGCATGCTTAATTTATAGAATCCAGTGCCTCACAAATTAATGGTGGTCAGTAGTTTAGATAGTTCTAAAAGCAGACTAGGCACAGTTATGAACGATAAGTCCATCAATTAGCCGTGATGGCTAAATAGAGCCTCCATGCTCAGAGGCAGTGTACCTCTGAAGACCAATTGCTACAGGCCAATCATGGCAGGGGAAGGTTATTGTCTTCTTGCCCAGCTTCTAGGCTTCCTGAAGAAATATAATTGGGAAACTGTGGAAAACAGGACTTGGGGCTAGATGGATCTTTGTCTGATCATAGCTACTGAAATAACTCTTACCATAATCTATAGATTTTAAGAACTATTTTCCTTTGGTGAATTATAGCCAAGTAAATGTTTTCCCCATGTATGGAATCCAGGATTTAAAAAACAACCTGTCCAGCTCTGATGTAAACAAGAAAGAGATACATAGGTACAAGGAGGGTAGAAATCATATTCCAGTATGGCACCACCCATAACACCTCTGTGCTTGCAGCTACACCTATAGTAATTATAAAATACAACAGGCTTAAAGATATTCCTCTTTTTTGCAGTCATGGATAGTAGCACTTCTTAACAAATAATAGTCACACACTTTCTCTACTATCTTTCCAACCGCATGCAAAGGCTTAACACTATGCCCTCAAAAAGAGATTTCTTTGTATCCTCTATTATACATTTGGCCTGTCAAAGATTTCTGTGAGTCTCAAATGAGTGCATACTGCCCTGTGAATATTTGTCCAAAGAAAGACATTCTTTTACTATCTCTGTGTCTCAAAAATAAAAATATGAAGAAGAATGTGGAGTCTATAATGGATGTTATTAAATTTAATCCTTTAACGGCCACTTTATTTTGCAACAAACAAGAATCTTGATTGGGCTTGTCAGGCTACTATTAAAGGAAAGAGTAGTGTAATATCTTTTATTAGGCTGAACTAAAATGTCACAAAATGCACAAGCAAGCCTTCAGGTTATTCGAAACTCTTCTTCAAGCTTGATATTGGTTTAAAAATAAAATTAAGGGGGCCTGAGAAAAAGAGGATCTCCTCAGCAAAAAGGTCTTCTTACTTTTAAATTAAAGCTGGAAATTCAGAGGAAGTAGTAGATCTTAGCCATAGATCATTATAAGGGTTGTTGTGAGGGTAAAATTGAGGAAAGGAAAATGACGTAAACCACTTGGGTCCCCGCTGGGGAGAAAGGCAGGGTACAAATGAATTAAATAAATAAATAACAGTATTGTGCTACTATGATCTAGTAACTGCCATTTTTAAAAAGCCTATAACTAACCCTCAGGTGGCACCAGAGAAGGTGGGTGGCAGCTGTGGAGATGAGGCAAAGAAAATGGCACTGATGTGTGGAGGACTTCCAAAAATGTGCACTTTCCTGTCCGCAAATCATCCAAAGGCTTTGACAGCAATCTTTCCAAAATAGATTGTATCAAATCAGATTGGGGAGAGATCACACTCTGTCATAGCAAAGTGGGGAAGAACCTGAAAAGAGGGCGATTAGGGGACTATGTCATATGGATGGTAAAAAAACAAAAATTCCTGCTCCAGTTTGGATACCAAACAAAACCTCCTAGTGAAAGTAACCACAAATTATTAATATCATCAGCATTATCATGATATATTCCTGCAAACAAGCATGAATGCTTCCATAGCTTTCCATTTCTGAAAGGTTTTGCTCTGCAAATTTGGGGGGTGGGGTTTGACAGAGCAGGGAAGAATTGTCCCCTCAGGTCAACAACTTGAATCTAGGGCTGTTTCTGTTTGTGGAGTCATTTTGTGAACAATACTGAATATATCTGCTCACCAGGACTGGGTTGAGGTTATGAGGGGCCAAAGTATGTCTACACTACACATTAAAAATCAAATTCTGAACAAAAAAAACCTTAAAATGTAAATCATTCACTACATGTATTGTTGAGTGACAGTACACTGTGGGCAGATGGATACCAGTAAAACAACAGCTCTAAGGTCTTACAGGCACACAATCTCCGAACACAATAGTAAAGGCCTAAGGGTGGAGCGGACTGTGCCATGTGGCCCAAATCATGCCCACTCCAGACTAAAGGGGTTGGGTGTTTTTGCATCCTGCCTCATGGCTCATACACATACCACATGAATTATACAAAAGAATAACATAGCAGGGAGAAAGGTACACAAAGAAACATTCAAAATTGGGGGAAGTGGTTACAAAAGGCAAAATAAGTTGCTGCTTTCCAGAACCACAAAATCTATCTACTTCTGTTGAAAATTAACATGGAATATACTTACTTTCATCATTAGAAACATTCCCCAGAGACGTGTGACTGGAATAGCGTTTGTTTTCACTTTCACTGAGACATCTTTCAATCCAGCTCTCTACAAAACAACAAAGAAGGTTTGTTTGTTTTTAATTAGGAAATATTTCCACTTTAACAATAATGTTCGACACAATTCTACAATTAGGATCAAGTCTAGGGTTGACAACTCCTGGTTTGGAAATAGATGGCGATTAGAGGGTAGTGCCTGGGAAAGAGGGATTTAGGGGAGGGAGGGACCTCGGTAGTGCATAACGCCATGCAGCCCAGTTTCCCAAGCAGCCAGTTTCCCCAGGAGGAGTGGAATAAGTGATTTAAATAAATAAATAAATAAGCAATTTATATAGTTTGGCAACCCCTATCAAGTTCCACCTCTGCTCCTGAGGTGATCAGGAAGCCCCCCCCCCAGGCCCGTAACTAGAACCTTTCTAGTGGGGGGGCCTGGGGAAAGTGGGGGGGGAGGGTGTGCCTCTTGTCATCTTCGAGCAGGGCGGAGGGGGAGCAGAGGATCGGGGAGGAGGCCCACACAACCCGTGGGGAGGCCGGGCCCCGTGGGCCCCATGCGAGCTACGGGCCTGCCCCCCCTTCTAGCATTTTACAGAATGTGCAAAACAGAAATGCTCAGGAGGGCATTATTATAAAGGATTAGAACTGTAGTTTAATGGCACAGCACAGGAAGTCATTTTGGGGGGATATCGTATTGCAGTCTACTGTATGCATCACCTCCCCTTTTGCTACAATGTCATCTACCTTTGTCACCCTCCTTTATTCATTATGGTATGCCATGCCTCAGACCATTTTTGTTGTCTTAAGACAGTTTTTTGTTTGCATTGTTTTCCCAGTTCTGAAATCCTAGTCCTAGTGCCTTGTTTACTGGAGGCTCTTGCTGTCTAATTGAATCGCGTTTCATATTTTGTAATCTGCCTCGAGTTTCAGTGATGAGAAAGTTGGGCTATAAATGAGGTTAATAATGATACTGGTCTTCAGAAAGTCATTTGTTCTTAGACTTCTCCACAAAGTAGTAGTAATAGTGACCCACATTGCAATAAAGAGAAAGATGGGTTAGTAGTAATCAGTAGAAACTAACAGAATTTCTATTCCAGTCTGTGTACATGAAAATTCCATTTTCAGGTTTGCACAGATTTTGGCCAAGCCTTTTACTTAAAAAAAAACACCAAAAACTCTCTGGTATTGTTCTTTTTCTTTGGGCACTGTATACACGGTGACTCTGCATACACCATTTATACATATAAAATCACTTCCAAGTTGGAACTGACTCACTGACACATTCATAGGGTATCAAATTATACACACAGTGCACATATAATGTATTCAGGAAGAACTTGAGTTTGATGCTGTCTCCTGACCTCACATGCCCCAGGTGAGATTGAGGACTTCTTCACTAATTAGAACATGCAATTTGTTATGCCTTAACTAGTTGTTAAGGCATCTGGAAGTATAAGCCAGGCAAGTATCCTTGTTAAAGCACCTGATTTGTTAAAGTGTGTTGTTCAGACATCACAAAATTAGTTCCAATCCAGCCTTGGTAGAGTATCTGAGGGGAAGGGGAAAGGCAGTGCTCTTGCCCATGGCCTTCCAGCATCATTCTTATTATGAACAAACCATGGTATGATCATGATGTCTGAATGCCACCTAAAGGTAAAGGTAAAGGTTCCCTTGCTCGAAAGCCAGTTGAATCCGACTCTAGGGTTGCAGTGCTCATCTCCGTTTCAAAGCCGAAGAGTCAGCGGTGTCCGAAGACGTTTCCGTGGTCATGTGGCCAGCATGACTAAACACCAAGGCGCACGGAACGCTGTTACCTTCCCACTGAAGTGGTACCTATTTATCTACTTGCAATTTCTTGCTTTCGAACTGCTAGGTTGGCAGGAGCAGGAGCTGGAGCTAGAGATGCTCCGTCATGCGGCACCCGGGTCTCGAACTGCTGAACTACCGACCTTCCACAGCCTGCAGTTCAGCGTCTTAACCACTTGAGCCACCGCAGCTCCTGAATGCCGCCTATGGCACCATAATTACTAGAAAATACTAAATCATGGGATCTTTGTATATCTCTCAGTTCAAATGGGAGACAATAAAGAGTACTTCCGAATGGCTAAAAAAAATCAGTACTAACAGGAAAACTGGAATTCAGCAGATACACATTCCAAGACATACTAATTACTAGTACAATATGAAAATGGGATTGTAAACTCGAGTGCTCAAAACTTGAGACATAAAATATAACTCATAACAGGTTAGCAACTCGGCACAGAGCAAACCAAGCTACACATGCGATAGGCTGCTGGGCTATGTAGGTTCTGTTCCCCCTTCACACGCTTTAATCAGACGTAACAGGGAGTATAAGCACAGCCAGAACCATGTATCTATGCTCCTTTATGTGTATATCTAATCATTTATATATCACCTTTCACATCATGTGACATCCAAGTCTCTGTGAGAAACTGCTGCAATCCTTCAACAAAAGCTTTAAGAACATAAGTAGAGCCTGCTGGATTAGACCAGTGGTCCATCTTGTCCAGCATGTCTTGTGACAACATGGGATCTCTCCACATCCAGACCAAAACAAACAACTAGTACTGGTGGAACTGGTCTTGCTATCCCTCCCACAGCTCTCTGAGCTAGGGTTGCCAGGTCCCCCCTGGCCACTGATGGTGGATGGGAAGCATAAGGTTACCAGATTGGGAAACTCCTGGAGATTTGGGGATGAAGCCTGGGGAGAATAGGGACCTCAGTGGGGTACAATGCCAAAGAGTCTACCCTCCAAAGCACTTATCTTCTCCAGGGGAACTGATCTCTATTGTCTGGAGATGAGCTGTAATTCCAGGGCATCCCCAATTCCAGGGCATCCTTACTTTGAGCTCTACTCAAGAGACCCCCACCCCTTTCTTTCTTCAGTTCCTGTATCTTTCATATTTTTCCTAAATTGTCACCCCACATGCCTGGGTATACCCAGACTTAGGATCCCAAACACCAGGGTCAGGGAGGTGCTTATATGAAGGCCACACATGTGTATTCACTCCCATGTGGTAACAGGAAAATGAGATAAACAGGAAAATGAGATAAAACAAGGACAAACAGATTAAAAATAGTTTTTATTCGAGAGCTATTATTGCTTTAAATGCTGTATGAAATTGGAATTTGGGTGACATTGGTGGTTTAAGTTGCAATGTGAACCTTAAGGGAGTTATGGGATGGTTGTGAATGGTTGTGTGAGTGTATGAGTATGGTTGTAGATCACCGAACGATTGCACCTTTAATTTCGTTGTACTATGTACAATGACAATAAGGTATATTATTATTATTATTATTATTATTATTATTATTATTATTATTATTATTATTTGTTTGTCTCTAAAATCTAGTACTCGGAGATACTCGAAAATGAAACCCTGTGTATACAGACATTCTATTAAGTCATCAGCCATGATACACCTATTCTGCATGAATTTGTCTAATCCTTTTAAATGCTATCCAAGTGGCAGGCCATCATTACATTTTATATTAATTAATCATTATGTGAAGAATACTGTCCATCACTAAATTTGCTTTCCTTCAAAATAACACAAATGTGAACTGCATGGCTCCCAAGAAGGCAAGCAGAAATCCTATGACCACTGTTCTATAGACTTAGCAGTCTCTGCCGAAGGAGTATGGTGGTGGTGGTGGTGGTGGTGGTGGTATGGATTCGATAAGCATAGCTGTTCCTGTTTCTAGATATCATCCATATTTGTGTCTTCAATGGGGTCTACACCATGGTAGTGCATAAGGGAAGATAGAGATTGGATGAGTACTAGTAGGGAAAGGACATCTCCACCTACTTGACTGGTTTAGAATTGCACTATACACTTATAATTTAGCACAAAATAAAGGGTTTCTTCCTTCTTTTACGTAACACATTTATAGACAGCTAAATTAGCTATATATTTTGTAATGATTCTTGAACTAAAATGAGTTTTTAAAACTTGACTTTCCTTGCAAATCTACTTAAAATTAAAATATCATCTTTGAATTCACCCTGTGATGGCTTCAACCTCCAAAGTATTCCAAGCTTAACTGAGGATTGCAAAAAAAACTCCTGAAATTAGGATTGTATTCCAATACGAAGTAAATCCTGTAGAATTCCAAGAGGCTCACTCTCAAGAGAGTGTGCATAATATCATACAACCCAATCCTATGCATGATTGCTCATTGACGTCAATAGGATTTACCCCCAGGTAAGTATCTACAGAGCTGCAGCCCTAACAATCCAAATATGTGTACTTGGAAGGAAGTCCCACTGAAGAGAATGAGATTTACTCCCAAGTAAGTGTGCATAGGAATGCAGCATTAGTCATTCAGAATCAAGGTGCAATAGTCTAGCCGGGTGGACACAAAAGAATGAGTGAATGATGATTACAAAGTCCAAATCTGAAAGAAAACTGTCCAGCTTTGTTATTGGACGGAGCTGGTGAAAATAATTTGTGCTACACCCTGAATCTACCAGGGAAGAAAACTACAACCATGACAGCTAGTCCTTTCTCTCCTAGAGCAGAAGACCTCTTGGGCAATTATTTTAAAAATGGCTGGAAATCATCAAAAAATCCTTAGTACTTTGAAACAGTTTAATACATGGCCTCTATGGCATTATACCCAGCTGAGGTTTCTCCCCTCCTTAAACCCTACCATCCCCCAGGCTCCACCTCCAAATCTGCAGAAATTTCCGCACTCAGAAGTGGCAACCCTGTCACTGACATGGTGCTTTAGGATTCAGCCAAACCTCTGTGGTCTCAGAGCATCATGCCAGCTTCATGTCACTTCTGGGTATTCACTGGAAGTGATGTTACACCCACTGGCACAACATCATTCCTCCTTCTCTGCCTCCCTCTCTCCATTGTCTGGCAACCTTATTCCTACCTCTGCTAGAGAGGAAATCACACTTCTACTGACTCTGCATCATTGGGCCTTAAAGACAGAATGCAATAAGATGCTACTGAGGTAGTAAGGATGCGCAGTAGGCTGTGCTGTGCTGCTCTACTCCACTCCACTGAGAGCTGGTGTGCTATGGTGTTGGACAAGGATGTGGGTCAGCCATGTTCACATCATATCATGCCAGGTGACTTGGACCCACCACAATCTCACAGCCTAATCTACCTCATAGGATTGTAGTTGTGAGGATAAGGTGGAGGAGGAAAGAACAATGGGATGTCACTTTGGGTCCCTATGAGGGAGGAAAATAAGACAAAAGAATCAAGCATTCCACACAGAAAGGGAAAGAATCTCCCCCTTCATTTTTGATGTTCCCATACCCATAACTATAAAACATCAAGAGAAGCATTAGCATGACTTTCCCCTGCTACAATACGTTATTTTCCCCACATAATTCATGTAATATAAAAGGAAGTACTTCTTCACCCACAGTGTAATTGACACATGGAATTCACTGCCACAAGAAGTGGTGGTGGCTACAAGCATGGACAGCTTCAAGAGGGGACTGGATAAACATATGGAGCAGAGACCCATCAGTGGCTATTAGCCACAAGGTATAGATGGAACACTATGTCTGAGGCAGTGATGGTCTGTATTCTTGGTGCTGGGGGGGCAACAGTAGTGGGGCTTCTGGTGTTCTGCCCCACTGGTGGACCTCCTGATGGCACCTGGGTTTTGGCCATTGTGTGACACAGAGCGTTGGACTGGATGGGCCATGGGCCTGATCCAACATGGCTTGTCTTATGTTCTCAAGATGGTTTTTAGGGTTTTGTTTGTTTGTTAACATAAGGGAGCATTAAAAATACCCAATCTCCAGTAGTTGGTGTTTACAAATTGTAATGTGCCGAGACTCTGTGCATGAATTCAACAACTCCATCAAAGTTTTAAAATGTTGTTTATCCTTGAACAGTTAAAATTCAACTTGCAGTACTATATAAATCTGCAGATGCCTTCCAGTTACCAACTGTGCCAACAAGCCTACATCAGTTCATACAGCAGGGTGGACATATATAAGTCAGAAGCAGGCTTTGCCACTACAGTACTTTTTGTGTATGGAATATGTGCAAAGGGTTCTCTTAAAGACTAACATTTTCCATTTTAAAATTCAGTTTATATTTTAATCATGGGGCGTAGTCTGCAAATCCAACAGGCAGTAGTCTGTTAATCTGTAGTTATTCTATACAAATTTAGCACACATCAGTAGCAAATTCAGTACATACAGCAAGCAGACAGTGTACTTTGCTTCAGTTCTCTTTTTTAGACTTCTGGTTGGTTCTACAACTCAAATCCGATTTCATTGTTTATTGAATGTCCCATTTTGTTGGTTGGATTGACTCACTCTATGTAATCCACCTTGAGTCCCAGTAAGAAAGGCAGTTTACAAATAGCACAAATAAATAAATATTTCCAACCAATTCTCTAGTGAACTGAATGCACTAGTCCATTCTTCTTGTTGTTTTTCAGTCGCACAGTCGAGTCCAACTCTTCGCGACCCCATGGACTACATCACGCCAGGCCCTCCTGTCTTCTGTCATCCTCCGGAGTTTGCTTAATTTCATGTTCGTTGCATCGATAACACTGTCTAACCATCTCATCCTTCTCTGTCCTCTTCTTCTTTTACCTTCAATCTTTCCCAGCATCAAGGTCTTCTCCAGTGAGTGCTCCCTTCTCATTTGGTGGCCAAAGTATTTGAGCTTCAGCTCCAGTATCTGGCCTTCCAGGGATCAGTCAGGGTTGATTTCTTTTAGGATTGACTGATTTGATCTCCTTGCAGTCCAAGGGACTCTAAAGAGTCTTCTCCAGCAGCATAATTCAAAAGCATCTATTCTTCGGCGCTCAGCCTTTCTAATGGTCCAACTCTCGCAGCCATACATGACTACTGGGAATACCATTGCTTTGACCATACAGACTTTTGTTGGCAGGGTGATGTCTCTACTTTTTATTATGCTATCTAGTTTTGCCATAGCTTTCCTCCCAAGGAGCAAGCATCTTTTAATTTCATGGCTGCAGTCACCATCTGCAGTGATCTTGGATCCCAGGAACGTGAAGTCTGTCACTACTTCCATGACTTCCCCTTCTATTTGCCAAGGAGTGGTGGGCCCAGATGCAATGATCTTAGAGTGGTATCATCTGCATATCTGAGGTTGTTGATGTTTTCCCCCAGCAATCTTAATTCTGGCTTGTGATTAATTCAGGCCGGCATTTCGCATGATGTACTATGCATATAAATTAAACATGATCCACTGGAGAAGGAAATGGCAACCCACTCCAGTATCTTTGCCAAGAAAACCCCATGGACAGTAACAAAAGGCTAAAAGATATAATGCCAGAAGATGAGCCCCTCAGGTCAGAAGGTGTCCAATACACTACTAGGGAAGAGCAGAGGGCAAGTACAAGTAACCCCAGAAAGAATGAAGTGGCTGGGCCAAAGCTGAAAGGACGCTCAGCTGTGGATGTGTCTGATGGTGAAAGGGAAGTCCGATGCTGCAAACAACAATACTGCATAGGAACCTGGAATGTAAGATCTATGAATCAAGGTAAGTTGGATGTGGTCAAAAATGCGATGGCAAGACTGAACATTGACATCTTGGGAATCAGTGACCTAAAGTGGACAGGAATGGGCAAATTTAACTCAGAAGACCATTATATCTACTACTGTGGCCAAGAATTCCATAGGAAAAAATGGTGTGGCTTTTACAGTCAATAAGAGAGTGAAAAGGGCAGTAATGGGATACAATCTCAAAAACAACAGAATGATCTCGGTCCGAATCCAAGGCAAACCATTCAGCATCACAGTAATCCAAGTCTATGCCCCAACCACTGACGCAAAGGAGGCTGAAATGAACCAGTTCTATGAAGACCTCCTAAAATTAACACCAAAAAAGATGTCCTTATTATCATAGGGGACTGGAATGCTAAAGTAGGAAGTCAAAAGGTAACCGGAATAACAGACAAGTTTGGCCTTGGAGAACAAAATGAAGCCGGGCAAAGGCTAAGAGTTTTGTCAAGAGAACACTGGTCAGAGTGAACACCCTCTTCCAACAACCTAATCTACACATGGACATCACCAGATGGACAACACTGAAATCAGATAGATTATATCATTTGCAGTCAAAGATTGAGAAACTCTATACAGTCAGTAAAAACAAGACCTGGAGCTGACTGTGGCTCTGATCATGAGCTACTCATTGCAAAATTCAGGCTTAAACTGAAGAAAGTTGGGAAAACCACTAGGCCATTCAGGTTTGACCTAGATCACATCCCTTATGAATATACAGTGGAGGTGAAGAATAGGTTAAGGGACTAGATTTGATAGACAGAGTGCCTGAAGAACTATGGACGGAGGTTTGTGGCATTGTACAGGAGGCAGCAATCCATCCCAAAGAAAAAGAAATGCAAGAACGCCAAGTGGCTGTCTGGTGAGGCTTTACAAAAAGCAGAGGAAAGAAGGAAAGCAAAAGACAAAGGTGAAAAGGAAAGATTTACCCAACTGAATGCAGATTTCCAGAGAACAGCAAGGAGGGATAGGAGGCCTTCCTGAATGAACAATGCAAAGTAATAGAGGAAAACAATAGAATGGGTAGGACTAGAAATCGCTTCAAGAAAATTGGAGAGATCAAGGGAATGTTCCATGCAAAGCTGGCCATGATAAAGGACAAAAATGGTAGGGACCTAACAGAAGCAGAAGAGATTAGGAAGAGATGGCAAGAATACAGAGAAAAACTATACAAGAAGGACCTCAATGTCCTTGACAACCACAACAGTGTGATCACTGACCTCGAGCCAGACATCCTGGAGTGCAAAGTCAAATGGACCTTAGAAAGCATTACTAACAGCAAAGCTAACGGAGGTAATGGTATCCCAGCTGAGCTATTCAAAGTCCTAAAATATGATGCTGTTAAAGTGCTGCACTCAATATGCCAGCAAATTTGGAAAACACAACAGTGGCCACAGGATTGGAAAAGGTTAGTTTACATTCCAATCCCAAAGAAGGGCAATGCCAAGGAATGTTCAAACTATCACACAATTGCACTCATTTCACATGCTAGCAAGGTCATGCTCAAGATCCTACAAGCTAGGCTTTAGCAGTACATGGATAGAGAACTGCCAGAAGTACAAGCTGGGATTTGAAGAGGTAGAGGAACTAGAGATCAAATTGCCAACGTTTGCTGGATTATGAAGAAAGCGAGTACCAGAAAAACATCTACTTTTGCTTCATTGACTACACTAAAGTCTTTGATTGTGTGGATCACAACAAACTGTGGCAAGTTCTTAAAGAGATGGGAGTACCTGACCACCTCACATGTCTCCTGAGATAGCTGTTATAAGGGCCAAGAAGCGACAGTTAGAACCGGATATAGGACAACTGATTGGTTTAGCATAGGAAAAGGAGTATGACAAGGATGTATATTGGCACTAATCCCTAGTTGAGTGTTATTTATGTTATGTATAGCCCATTTTTCTCATTGATACTCAAGGCAGATTACACAGCATAAATCAATGCAATCAGCAGGATGGGACAGCCAATATGCAGGGTAACAGGATTAGGATTACAGAAGTCTGAAGCCAAGCAGAAGTCTGAAACAAAGCATCAGTATTAATATGACACCTTACACAATGCAGAAATAACATAGTAACATAATACATGCAGGCAGCAACAGATAATATGCACTACACACAGTAATATAGTCCACAGTCCCTTTTCCTTTATTAAGAAATCTTTCCCTGAACCATTCTGTTGAAATATTGCCTTTGTTAAAATGCCTTCATGAATAATTCAGTCTCATATAGTTTGTGGAATGTCAAGGGAGTGGGATTCTTTCTGACTTTGTCATGGCATAATGTGGGGGTCATAGCAGAGAATGCATGTGTATAGCCAGACAATGATGGCAGGATCCCTATTTTCTCCAGTTATTCATTAATATCATGCAATATCAGCTTGGTAAGGCACAAAACTGCATGCATATCTGAGTGGTTACAGGAAAGGAAAATTGACTTGATTCGTGTAACAGAAAGATGGTAGGAAGAAAGTTATGTGCTTTATCTGTCCCAATAAACTCCAAACGGTGATGAAATCCTTGACCAACCCCATACAGGTAGCTGGGGAAGAGGGGTGACTATTACCATCTGTGAGTCCTTCAATTTTCACAGATTCCCATTTCAAACTATCACTGGCTTTGAATGTAATGTAAACTTCTTATATGGGAGAATAAGGCACTGCCTAGCAATCCCATCAGAATTTACAGAAAAGCATGAAATGTAAACAAGAACAATAAACACTGTAGGGTAAAAACACCATAAAGTCATAGATGTAATGCCTTCTTTAAGAACAGAATATCACCAAAATCTCAAGATAATATATTGAGCAACGTTGGTAGCCATTTTGGAGGTTGCTACACAAACCCCAACCAACACTGCCCAATCCAATCTTTCAATCCAATCATTATTAAAACAGTCATGGACCAGCACAAGTCATAGTTTGCATAGATCACGATAAAATATAGGCATGATACAGTGGGTAAACAATAATTAAATTAAATAAGCGAAAAACTACAATTATTATTAAAATTCTTCAATATGCAAAACTTTTGGACGGATTTTGCAAGCTTCTCCACAAAACTTTGCATTAAGAGCAAAGATTTAACAAAGAGTTTTCATCTATAAGTAACATTCTGGCATACACCAAATCTGAATGACCAGGATGTCTGCTAAACAAAGGAAGAATAAACTTAGAGCGGATCTCTTGATAAAAAAGGCAGTGAAGTAATACATGTTCTACAGTTTCAATCTCCTCTGAATTACAGGGGCAAAGCCTATCTGCCTTGGGAGCCTTTTTGTATCGCCCCTGAAGAAACACAGAAGAGAGAGCTTGCCATCTGGCAAGGGAAAATGCCTTCCATTGACTAGGAATCTCCAGTTGGGAGAGATAAGCGGCTGGGACAACTGCATATCTAGAGCTCTCTGAGGACAGATAAATCAGTGACCTCTCTACATCTGACTGTCACTCAGTGTCCAACAGCCTTTGCTTTAAAATTTGCTTCACCTAGTCATACCCCATATTCAAAATGGAATGAGGGGAGAAGCCCAGACTCACCAGCTTGTTATTTACTACCTTTAGCCATGACGACTGATGACTGGCACAAAGAGTCAAGGGAGTAAAGCCCTGCGGATTAGTTTAGCTTTAGCCATAGGTAAATGCAGGCAAGACAGACCCTGGCTGCAGCTTTTATCATATCAGTCTCCAGGGGCAAATTCACAGGCACAGTGAGACATTTGGAGGGCTGCTCTCAGAAATTTCGATTGCACTCACTCCAAAGGTGCAAAGCAGGACGAAGGTGGCCTGAGCACTGTCCCATATAAAACCTGTGCCAGTGTTTTGGGCAGCTGGAATATATTGTCCACCCTTCGTATGTAAAAATTTAATTATACTGTGGGCAGATTTTTGGCCTGTAAAAGTTAGGAGAACGGGAATATTAAACTGGAGGTGGGAAGGGACAAAAAAGATAGAAGGGGTATGTGAAGAAAGCAGAGAGGGGGAAAGGGTGTGTGGATGTGTGCAGGGAGCCAGGGCTGCCAACAGAGTATGCCTGGGGGGACAAAATTTCCAGGGCCCAAGTAAGCTGGCGGGCCTTTGAAGCCGGACTCATGCTGCATTCAGAATGCAGCCACTTTATTTTACTTCTAATGCAGTTCTGTACTGCAGCCACTAGGGGTGCAGGGAAGGCAAAGCACAGTAAACAGCAGTCATTGTTTTCTGCATTACTAAGAGGAGGCAAACACTTTTATATCCTGTTAAAACAGTCAGCCAAGTCAGCACTAGAGCAAGGCAAGATCAGTAGCAGAGCTCATGGCTGCTTGAATCATTGCCAGGCTGCAACCTCCTAACGTGGTTGTTGTTTCCATGTTTCTTTCCTTCCATCCAGCTCCATAGTTTTGTCTGCTCATCCAGATCTTTCCAGTTATCATGTTGTAGAAAATAAAACAACCTTTCCTTTTTTCTTAATTTCTGTCCCTCTTTTCCATACTTTCCTCCATTTTGCTCTCTTTCTTTCATGATATATCTTCATTTCTCTCTCTCTCCTCCTAATCCCCTCTTTATTTGTCAGTCTTGGTCTCAAATCTTTCTCATCTGGCAACTTAGAATGTACTTAGTGTAGTAAAGCAGCAAACCCCTAGTTAACATTATGACCAGAAGCGAGGGTTGTTTTTTTTAATGTTCCCCCATGATCTATCAGACTAGTGAAAGGATGTTCACTAGAATCATAGAGTTGGAAGGGACCTCCAGGGTCATCTAGTCCAACCCCCTGCACAATGCAGGAAAATCACAAATACCTCCCCCTCCACACCCGCAGTGACCACTGTTCCACATGTATGGAATGCATGGTAATGGAATGTTCATCTTAAATGCATGGTAATGAAATGTTCATCTCCATTAGCAATTACACCTATGGAACAGGTTAGAACTCCGTCACCCCCCCCCCAATTAGATTTAATTACATTTTAAACACTGTTCAGGCAACTGTTGTATAGGCAGGACATCTAATATCCCTTTGTAAAGGCTGCTTTGCTACTGTAGACATTAAGCTTCATGTTATATGATAAATTACATAATCTTTTTAGAAGATATGTCAGCAAAATCAGTCCCAAGGATCCCAGTATTTCTCATCCAGCACCACTACATAATCAATTATTTGTACTAGGTAAAGCTACAAGGATAAACTGAAATAGATTTCTTACTGATGTACTTACTAAAGGGTTGTTGATATGAGGTTTTTGCGAACTGCAGCCCACTGAATCAGTTGTATGCTATGTTGGTATGTATGTGTGTACAGATATAAAATCATTGTCCAGGGGCCCGTGGTGGCTCTTGGCAGCCCTGAGGGGAACAGAAGCTACAAGGGGGAGAAACTTAAAAAGGAGGGAGGGAGGTGGGAGAGAAGGAAGTAGGAAAGACTACAAGGGGAGGCAAACAGGAAAACCAAGAGGGAGAGAAGGAATGAGGAGTGAGATTCCCCCAGGAATCTTCATGGGCCCTCACTTCTTTATACTTCTTTTTGAAAAGATTTTGGCCTTTGCCACTTCATGGGTTGATTCAAGATTATAAAACCTTTTTCTCTCCTTGTTACATATTTTAGTGAGTAGATTTCCATAATAGCTATCCCTTCAGGGTATTATGCTCTGTCATATCCAACACAGGACAAGGTTTCTGTACTGTTAAGAACTGGTCAAAAAAGAAACCTGAAAAATACAGTTTCACTAATAACAGCATCATAGCACCTGCTACTTTCAATAGCTCTCTTTTGAGGAGGTCTTCTTTGTACATTACAACATCCATGCAGAGGCTTTAGAGAAATACTTCCATTGGGTGGCAACTCCACATGGGAAGTCTCTGTTTTATATAGGAAGCAAACATTCTTCTCAACTCTTAGGCCTCTTGCTTGTCCCTCAGCCAGCACATTCTCCACTTCCCCCTCCCGCTAATTATAACCATAGTTGCCTAGGTTACGGGTTTAATGGCCACCTGCTGCCTCCTTCTGTACACTGCAACATTACATCATGAGGCATCACATCAAAACTGTTAAAGGCACAGGATTAAAGATATCCACCCTGTTAAGGGAGCAGGAAAAGCCCATAATGCTAAGATGACTGAGCTGGATAAATCAGTCAGTAAACAAAGCAGAGAGCATCTTGAGAGGTTCCTGTGGAGTTTCCTTTATCTAACACATGAACTCCTGATTCTGACAACAAAGTCAGCTGGCACATCAGTACCACCAGAACAAGCCAAAGGCAAGGCTATGTAAACCCCACACAACAGGAAACTAAAATTCTGATGCAACATTCCGCTGCCGTTTCATAGCTTGAATAATTAAGCATACTTCTCACTTCAACTGGGCTATTATACTGATATTTTAAAATTATTACAGTTTTATCCCACCCTTCTTTAAAGGAGCTCATGGTGGGATACACATTATTCTCCTCTTCCCATTTTATCCTCAGTCACAAAACCATGTGAAGAAAGTTAGACAGAGAGAGAGAGTGACAGGCCCAGTGCCTGCCACCCAATGAGCTTCACAGTGGTAGTCAAGGCTTTTTTGTAAAAAAAAAAAGCCCAGCAGGAACTCATCACCATAATACGCCACACCCAACAGCAGAAACTCATTAGCATATTAGGCCCCACCCTGACAGCACAGCTCATTAGCATATTAGGCCGCAACCCCATGTTACCAGAAGTGTGGTCATCCAGCCACACCCACCTTTTGCTTCTTATTCTGTTCAATGTTCCCTCTAAGCTGTGGAGTCTTGTGAGTAAAAACTTTACTTTGTGAGCTACTGCCGTTAAAGTTGTGAACAAGCAATTTGGCTACTGCATAAATTACTTTGCTCTGGAGCCATCCTTCCTGAGCTAAGACAAAAATGTGTGAGCCGGAGGTCAAAAAACTGTGAGCTAGCTCACACTAACTCAGCTTAGAGGGAACCCTGATTCTGTTTACCTTGTTTGTTGTCAAGACCCAGGGCTTTTTTTGTAGCAGGAACTCCTTTGCATGTTAGGCCACACACCCCTAATGTAGCCAATTCTAACGAGTTTCTGCTGTTGGGTGTAGTCTATTATGCTAATGAGTTCCTGCTGGGCATGGCCACCTTGGGAGCCAACCGCAACTACGTTCCTGTGCGTTCCTGCCCCAAAATAGCCCTGGTGGTAGTAGTACATTTAAACTTTGGTTTCTGTGGTCTGATATTACAACCACTACACCACATTAGCCTTTTCTGATCTGCTGCTCTTGGATATGCAGTACTCTAGCCAGAATTTGGATTCTGCCTACAGGAATTGATATATGCACTTTAATAGTGTTTTAGTTTCTTTAATGAATTTGCAAGTTAATTTATTTTATTCATTTTATTAGATTTTTCCATCCTCTCCCCCAGAATGGATCTTGGAAGTAATATCCTTGATAAAGGCAGCATAGCCTTTTTAAAAATAATGACATTTGTCCATTTTGCACAATCTGCTACTTGTAAATGTGGGGGCAAAGAGCTATGTCACCATTACAAAAAGTCCTATCATTTTATCTCTGATCACTGAGATTTTACCAGCGTCTGAAATCTGGAAACCTGCAGAGTTTCTTAGGGCTTTTCTGCACATTTGACTTATTCCAGATTTCCTTGGCAGTCGACCCACAAACATTGGAATTGATTTGGGCATGATTCTTCCACGTGTCTGCTCTCCCTCTGCATTTTCACAGTTTTGTAGTTAGTTTATTTTGTACCATATGTGCCTTCAATAACCAAGATCTTCAAGGGAGGGTGCTGACATCATCGATAGTGTTATCAGTGGTGTCACAGTGCCCCCTTTTAAAAACAGCACTAAAATATTGATCTATTGCTAGAGCGTTATAACGATATGTTTAGCAGGTTCTCTGAATTCCCAGCTTTCATTTATCTATATATATAAAAGAAAGTCCCCTCACCATAAAATCAACGTCCATGCCAAACCACTGGACCTAGAAATTTGGGGAGAGTGCTCCTACCATGACGTAGGTGCTCACTAAGAAAGGATTTTTAGAAATACAACCCCTAAGAGGGTCAAAAAGGGTAAAATGTGCTCCCCCCCATTGATTCCTATGCGGCTGCCAGGCTGCTGCCTCCTTGCACCCCCCACTCTCTTATTGGTCAGCTGCAGAGCTTAGTGTTCTGAGGTAAAAAAACAACAGTTACAGGAGTCTGCAGAGAGCTCATGACAGTTGAGGAAACCAGGAACTGCCAACAAACACCTGTGAGGTGCAGTAATGCTGCTGGCCCAGTCTCTCTCATGGCTTCCAACACACTCCCCCCACCTCCTTCCACCTAACAGGCAGTTGTCTGTCAGGTACAGCAGTGGTTGCATGGTGCTTAAAGCCCCGAGGGAGCCTGCCCCAGCAGTAACGCCTTAGAGATCCTGGCGGCCCAGCCTCCACAGTGGCTTCTAATACTCCTCCCCCTCCTACACTGGACAGGCAGCTGCCTGTTAGGTGTAGGCAGGCCTCGGTTTCTACCAGAGCGCACCGGAGCACCGCTCCGCCAGTCAGGATCCCAGGGAGCGGGCACATAAGACCCGCCCCCTGCTCCCACCAGCGATCAGTTGGGCAACTGCAGGGGAGGAATTCCCCGCCACCCTGAGCCCCGGGGTGTTGGCCTTGGACTCATAGGGGCAAATGCCACCTCTCCCGCGAGAGGTCATTCTGGCTCCCCCAGCTCTCCTTTGGAACTCTTTTAAAAGTTATGGCCGCTGCTTTTTTTGGTGGCAGCTGTGACGCCCGCGGGGGGGGAGGGCGAAACGTTCCCCCATCTCCCTGAGCCCCAGGGTGGTGTCCTTGGACTCGTAGTGTGATGTCAGAGTGGCAACGCGAGAGGTCATTCTGGCTCCCTTAGCTCTCCTTCGGGGCTCTTTCAAAAGTTATGGCTGCCACCGCCGTTCTCAGCAGCAGCTGTGAGGCCTGGGGGGGTGGGCTAAACGTTCTCCCTCCTCCCTGAGCCCCGGGGTGGTGGCCTTGGACTCATAGGGGCAAATTCCACCTCTCGCGTGTGATGTCCGAGCAGCGTTTGGGGTCACTCAGCCAGCAGAGAATACAAACCTGGGTCTCCCCACATCAATCTGCAACTCTGACCACTGTGCAGTGCTGCCTCTACTGATCTGTAATGTTCCAGAGGTGTTGTAATGTAATACTCAGTTTCTCAAACGAGTGTATGCCTGTCTGTTGGTCCACTTAGGAGTCTTGATCCTGGTTGTGTGGTGGGCTAGTTGTGGCAAATGGTAGGGAAGCTCAATATTTCTGTATACAGTTGTAGGGGCTTTATTGCAATGTGGTATGGCCTGATATTATGTTCTTATTCCAGTGTGGGGTGTGTGTGGGGCAATGGAAGCTGAGTGATAGGGTCTCTCCAAGTGATTGCCAGAAGTGAGATGCGTCCTGGTCTTGTGTCTTACAGATAATCTTACAAATAGTCCTTTGCATTTATATCATGCTTTCAACTTTAAAAGGATCATAATGCTGATTGTGTGAACTTAGGCAAATTATGAGAGGTAGAGCAGGAAGGGTTGCATCAGTGCTTAGTTCTTGTGGCCCTTTCTTACATGCCCAGGGAAATGCTGATCGCCACTTTGAGGTCAGGAAGCAATTTTTCTCCAGGCCAGTTTGGCCCCCAGTGATCCTGGAGGGTTTTTTTTATCATATTCTGGGCGTGGAACAGGGGTCACGGGGGTGTGGGGGGGTATTGGTGAATTTCCTGCATTGTGCACGGGGTTGGACTAGATGACCCTGGAGGTCCCTTCCCACTCTATGAGTCTATGATTATATAATTCACCCAGGCTGGCTGTGGGCAAGCCAGCACCTCTGTCAGGCAGAAGCACCTGAGATCCTCCCCCTTATGCTAATGAGCTCCTGCAGCTCTTTTTCTATGAAATGACCCCTGGGTGTAGGAGAGGAGGTGGGATGCTTACAGCCACCAGGGAGGTTTGCTCAGCAGGATTGCCTTAGCGCTGCTGCTGGCCCAGCCTCCCTGATGCCTTTAAACATAATCCCCCCCAGACAGGCCGGTATCTGTCAGGTGTAGGAGCAGGACCAGGGTACTTTAATCCATCAGGGACGCCACCCCAGCAGGATCACTTTAGCGGTGCTGCTGGCCCAGCTTAGCCACACTCCCACCCACAATGGAAATATACTCCAAATTTGTAGGAAACTGGTTTCCTTTATTAGGTTATTTAACTTCTCACAATGTGGGTTCTAGAAAATTGGTGCATATGAACTTGCTTAATATCTGATTGCTTGGATGGTGTTTTGAATATGTAGTTATGTCCCATTTCTAAAATGTAACATAAATGATAAGGATTTTTGTAAAAAAAAAAGGGGGGTATGCCCTCCCCCCAAATTCAATGCCCAGGCTAAACCCCTGCACCAAGAAATCCAAAATAAGGGGAGTACATTCCTACCATGACATCAACCCCGCCCCTATGAAGAGATTTCTGTGAAACATGATCCCTGCTTCTTAAATGACGACTACATCTTAAATGGACAGTTCTATGTGGCCTGCTCCAGAGTGAGCTCATCAAGCAGCCTGGTGATCCTAGCACCCGAGGGCAGAACCACCAATGTGGTCTAGAGAGAGGTCTTTCGGTACAGAAAAAAGGACATATGTCTCACTTCATTTCTTACACTACAATCTTCTCTGTTAGAATTCCTACAACAAATGTCACATTTCAAATTTCACATAATCAGTATTATAACTGGATTTACGGAACTTAAATACCATAGCGAAGCACGGGTATCAGGCTAGTATATATATAAAAAAGGTAAGTATCTAGCCTGTGCACTCACAGAGATATAAAGGGAAAAGTCATATCTTTGTGAGGCTCTTGTGCTACCGGTTTCAGCAGACTGCTATAAAATTCTACAGTCTTATTGGTTCTTCCTCACAGTATGTTTGCTGAAAAAGCCATCCTGTATGCCTCCATGCTTGTAGAGGAATAGACCCAGAGGCCAGGTAAGTGATACCCAGAGCATAGACATGTGAGGCAAGCCAGAGGAAGTTGGGTATACCTAAATTCCACTGAAAAGAAACCATGCCTTTTAGGCTGCCTGAAGTTGTATCTGAACAGTAAACAGCTTGTGTGTAGTACCTTGACACATCCTCTCACCATGTATTTTATTTCTACAATGTGTTCGCAAAACAATCCAGAGTATTTTCAGACCACCTGAGGAAAACTGCTTAGTTTTCTTAGAATTACTTAGAATTCACTGCCACAGGAGTTGGCGGTGGCTACAAGCATGGGTGGCTTCAAGAGGGAACTAGATAAACATATGGAACAGAGGTCCATCAGTGGCTATTAGCCACAAGGTATGGTTGAAATGGACAAAATGACAAGGAAATTAAACAACTTGGAAGCAGAGGACTTCTTTGCTGACTGGAAAGATCTGAAAGACTATTTGTAAAAGAACTGGTATGTAAGGGACGGGTTATTTAGCTTTGACAATTATTAACAGATATTAAAAATAGAATAAGATGTATTATTTAAGTAGAGAAAAATAAGTTACCTATAGATATGCGTAATTAAAAAGAAATAGAGTTGAGGAAAAAGATCTAAGAAGTGAGCAGGAGGTTGGAGCACTGTGGGAAGCCGCACAGGGGGTGGAAAAGGGTGGAGGGTATGATGTATTAGCATAAAAGTTGTGATCTATATTTGACTATGTTTATTATATCCTAATAAAAATGGTTTTTTAAAAAACACAAACTATTGATAGGAACTCTCAGTCTGGGGCAAGTGATGCACTGTATTCTTGGTGCTTGGGGGGGCAACAGTGGGAGGGCTTCTAGTGTCCTGGCCCCACTGCTGGACCTCCTGATGGCAACTGGTATTTTTGGTGACAATGTGACAGTGTTGGACTGGATGGGCCATTGGCCTGAACCAACATTGGCTTCTCTTATGTTCTTAAGTTCTTAGTTGTAGACCATCCATACAAAGCTGCCCTAGACTGAACCACACCATTAATCTGTCAAGGTCAGTCTTGTCCACTCTGACTGGCAGAGGCTCTCCAGGTGTAACGGGCTCTTACAGGCCACCACCTTTTGGACACCACTCTTATGCGGGACACTGCTAGCTTCGGGTAGTAGCGGGGACCACTTACCCACTGGTTTTGTTCTTCGTGATGAAACTCTCCTGGTTCACTCCAAGGCTCTTAAAACTGGCGGAAATTAGTGACCGGACTCCGTTGTTTATAAGAATAAAACGGCTTTACTGTGACATCTCTCATTTTCCTCCAGCACAACCTTAATCAGATACACGTTCCATAGGTTCCAACAATTAAACCGCTCTCTGGGATTCTTCCCAAAATGTGTCAGTTCCCAATGGCTGTTAGCCTCCAACCGCTCACAACCTCCTCACTCACTCTCCGTCCTCCAACTCCCTCTCTGTCCGTTTTCTGCCCATCAACCTCCCAAACATTCCATCTCTCCACACTGCCCTATGTCTGTACATCGCTTTTCTCTAGGTGTTCCCTTTTTGGAATCCGTCACACCAGGTTTTCAGGAAGCCAGGATTTCACATCACCTACTCCCTGAGCCTTTTAACTGGGGATAGCAGGGACTGAAGTGGGGCCTTCCGTATGTAAAAGCAGGTGTTCCTACCACTAAGCCATGGGCCCTCCCCACATGATGAGTTGCTTACACATGAATGACTCACCTTTTAGATGTAATTTCAAAAGTCCTGTTTTATGTTGGGTGGGCTATAACTAAGTATGTGAAAGTGCTTAAATTCTTCTGATTCAATTAGGGTGATGTTCTTTCATTTGCTCTCACTTGTCCTAACAGATCTTTTTATAAGGAAAAACGTACAGATTCAGTCCTGTCTGTTGTATGGATGTTAAGGATTCAAAGCAAAAAGAAGCTGATACAACTCTTCTCTTCTAAATCTCTTTTCCCCTCATCCCCCCTTTCCTCCCACTTTGAAAAGGCCTGTGCTAGCATCTCTCAAATTGTGAAGCCCAGATCCCTTGGAGGAAAGGGGAAAGACAGCCTAGAAAACATAAAAAGGAAAGAAGGGAGTCTTCTTACTCCTTTTCCTTTAGACTGAACAAAACAAGAATCTAGTATTGAATAATGCTTGCCGCTGAATACTGGTTGCTCAATAGACAGTCTGTTTACTGAGCTCAAAGTGGAAATGATCCAACAAAGACAGAGAGAGAGAGAGAGAGGTGTGAGTAGGATGTGCCACCCATGTGATTAAAATGCAGCTTCCCAGATTGCCACCCAGCACTAAAAGTACTTTGCTGCCCTCATCCAATGCCAATTAAAAAATGGATTATGAGAGGCTAGTGCATTGTCTGGTTTAGTTCTGAGGAGTGCAACACTGAGACAGAGTTTGCAAAGCCTGGGCATACATTGTCAGCCAAAACACTGCCATTTATGGAACTCCTGTTTCCCTCTTTTAAAAATAGAATTTATTGATTCTAATGCAGACAAGGGATTTAGGACATCCCTATGTATGCCATCTATGCCTAGATCAGGGGTGGCCAAACTTGCTTAGCATAAGAGCCACATAGAATAAATGTCAGATATTTGAGAGTCGCATGACATGAGCAAATATTACAGAGACGTTTTTACTGGAAAATGCAAATTTGCTTTTTATTAACATTAAATGAGACTGCCAAAATAAAAACAAAAAAGGTAAACATTGATATTGATAATGATATTTATCTGTCCAATGATATTTGTAGGTTTGGGGGGGAGGCTTTGAGAATGCATTGAAAGTTGCTTTCTTTCTCTGCTCCCCCCTGCCTCAAGCCTACCCACGAAGGGGAACACTGGCTGGGGAAGGGAAGATTGATTGGGGAGGAATGCCTCCCCTTTGCTTCCCCAGCTACCCTGCCAGAATCCACACAATATGTGTGAAAGAGCTGCATGTGGCTCCAAAACCACAGTTTGGCCACCCCTGGCCTACATATATTGTTAAAGCAGGAAGGGAGCAACTTGGGTTAAAGAAAGAACACCCCCCCCCCCTTTTGTGAAATATGGTTCTAGCTTCCCGTCCTTCAATGGCCTTGCTTCCAGGAAAGCATCTTCAGGATTACACTCTGTGTTAGGGAGAGATGGAAAAGCTATCTTCCTCCTGCGGCTCTACCAATTGTGAATTACCACACTTCTCCACTTACAAATTTTAGTGGGATAGCTATGTTAGTCTGTTACAGTAATAATGAAAAGGAGTCTTTTTCAAGACTTACAGATTTATTGCTGCATAAGTTTTTGTGGGCTAGAGACCATTTTATCAGATGCATAATGAAACTTTACTCTGTATATACAGATGGGGTGATAAACAATGGGGTTAAGAGGCAACTGGATACAAGCGGTATAATTTGTGATATTTCTATGCAAAACTTAAAAGTTAGCACTGGTGGTAAGCAGAGAGGAGTATGCTTTATCTCCCCACCAACCCAATATTCCATCTCTGCTTACTTCTGTGGCATCCTTACTGTGACATAACATGCAAATGGGACTAAATTCAAAGTCTATAGGATCTATATGCATGGCTGAAATACTACACTCTAGTATTTTAACCTTGTGAATGAAGCATATACAGATTGAATTTGCGTAAATTGGAAGTTATACCAACCAGTGGATGTCTATTGGCTTGGGGGAGGGGGAACACTAGGTGGGCAGAGAGATAAAATATGTTCACTCCCTACTTCTCACCAAACATAGAACCATTTTATCAGACTAACTGACCCAATAAATGTCTGAAATTTGGTGAATGCTGGCATTCATATTAGAATGAAGACAGTACCAGATAAATGTTGTGACTGCATAAAAAAGATACTCTAGAACAGGGGTGTCTAACGTGCGGCCTGCGGGCCAGATCCAGCCCGCACAGGGCTCAAAACCAGCCCCCCAAGCAGCTTCCTTCTCCTGCTTCCTTTCCCAGGGCTGCTACTGCAGCCACACCCTAGCTTGCTTTTCCCCAGCACTCTCAGTGGCTCTTTGCTTCCTGCTTCCCATTTCCTGCCTCTTGCCTCCCTCCCTCCCTTCCTGTCTCTCTCACACACAGAGATAAAGAGAGCTTCTTGGCTGCTTCATGCTGGAGAGATACAAAAACAAGCCTCCCGCCCCCTCCCCCGCTTGCGCTCTCTCACTCACACAAATAGAGAGAGCCTGGTGGCTCCTTTGCCAGAGAGAAAAAAATACCAGCCTGCCTACCTGCCCCCCCCCCTCTCTCTCTCACACACACATTCACAGAGAGAGAGAGAGAGAGAGAGAGAGAGAGAGAGAGAGTTTCTGCTTTCTTCTCCAGGCTGCTGCTCCTCCTCTTTTGGGGGGAAGGGAGGAGGAGAAAAGAGACAGAAAACAAAATTGGAGTCCCAGCTTTAAGACCAACAATGTTTTATTCCAGGTATAAGCTTTTGTGTGCAAGCACACTTCTGTGGAGGGTGGGTGGGTGGATTCTTCTGACAAGTACGATGTACATTGAGGACATTATTTTGGCTTATTCTGAAAAGTTGTGTTTTTTTAATGATTAGATTTCTCTGTCCTATCTGGATTTATTTTCTTTCAAAAAGACCCTGATTAGGAATAAGAACACTTGGATCGGTCCTTATATTTTGAAGAGTGGAGTGATTTCAGATGCCAAATGATAATAGCACACATTGGTAATGAGACAGGAAAACTAGATCTCAGTCCAGTTCAGGAGGACACAATTCAGCAGTCTTTCTTTCTAATCTCTCTTTGAAATTCCTTTCTAAGAGTACTGCTACTCTTAGGTCAGTAACTGAATGTTATGGTTTCTAATGTCAGACTTATGTCCATTTATTCTTTGCCTTCTCCTGGACTGAATCCTCCTGGATGGAACCGAGACCTAGGTTTCCTGTCTCATTACCAATGCTGATATCTCCACACCTACTTCCCCTCTGCATATCACACCTAATACAATCATGCCTGCTATTTCCATTAGGCATCTGAAATCATATTTATAAAGTTTATATCTCTGGTACCTTGTGTTACATTTTATAGCACGCATGGCCCAGCCCAACGAAGTTACATTTATGTGAGATGCGGCCCTCATAACAAATTAGTTCAACACCTCTGCTCTACAATATGTTATTCTAAATGTGATTGTTAACATTCACACAAAAAAGTCAACATTCATCACATTTTGGACATTCACTGTAACTTAAAACCTAAATGTGAAAATATTCCACTTGTGAGCTTCTAACTATGAATCAACAGTCTTATACATGTAACTTTAATCTGCTGAAAAACAAAATGCTTGTGATTATACACACACATACAGATGTCTGTGTGTGTGTAAAACATTGCTGTGGTGACTTTCTACCTGTATAGGATCCCCAAGGTGGTGAAAATTAAAACATTAAAAACAAGTTCTATATAAAATATTTAAACAATTCAATAGAAACATAGACATACAGACACTCATAACAAGACAAGCAGGGAGGAAGGACAATAAGAGTTAATGGGGGATATGCCAAGCAAAACAAAAAATCTTCACCTGCTGGCAGAAAACAAAATAGAAGGAGACAGTAGAATCTCCCTGAGGAGGGAGTTCCAAACTTTCAGCGCCGTGACAGAAAAGGCCCTTTCTCAGATGGCAGGGGCATCCAAAGCAGGTCCTCCAAAGATGACTGGAATAGACCAGTAGGTTCATGTGGCAGAAGGCAATACTTCAGGTATGATGGCCTCAAGCCATATAGGGCTTTAAAGGTCAATACTAGCACTTTGTGGGGCAGCTCTGCCTCAGAGGTTAAGATGCTGAGCTGCAGACCAGAAGGCCTGTACTTTGGCAGTTCGAGACCCTAGTGCCATGTGACAGAGTGAGCTCCCGGCTCTGACCCCAGCTCCTGCCAACCTAGCAGTTTGAAAGCAAGAAATTGCAAATAGATAAATAGGTACCACTTCGATGGGAAGGTAACAGCGTTCCGTGTGCCTCGACATTTAGTCATGCTGGCCACATGACCACAGAGAAGTCTTCAGACAGCACTGGCTCTTCGGCTTGGAAACGGAGATGAGCTCTGCCCCCTAGAGTTGGATTTGACAAGCTTTCGAGCAAGGGAAACCTGTACCTTTACCTTACCAGCACCTTGTATTGGGCCTAGAATCTACTTTGGAGCCAGTGTAGATGGAACAAGACTGGAGTGATATGTCTCATTCCATTCAACACTCCATTTCAGTCAACATTCTGGCTACAGCATTCTGACAAGCTGTTGCTTCCAGACAGTCTTCAAGGGCAACCCCATTGAGAGCCCAGTGCAGTAATCTAATTGAGATGTTGCTAGGGTGCACAACACAGTGGCAACTGGCAAGATCTTTCTCACCAACGGAGGCCACCGCTGGTTAACCCCCAAAGCTGGTGAAAGGCACCCCTGGCCACTGCTGCCACCTGCTTATCCAATAGGAGGCCTGGGTCCAGCAGAACCCCCAAGCTACTAACCTGCTCCTTTAGGGGTAGTTTCCCAGCCACCATGTGTTCAATAATCTTGCTCAGGTATGGTATATTTGAGACTAGAGCGTAGTTATTCAACTCGCCTGGGTTACCAGAGTAGGTTTCTTTAGGAGTGGATGCTCTGCTGCCTGTTTCAAGGCAGGGAAGACCACACTGTCTGTCAGGGAGACATTTACTGTGTTTCAGACTCAGTCCACCAACACCTGCCCCCCAACAGATCTAAAGGGCCAGGAGAGGTGAGGGTCATCATCATACACGCAGGTGGTAGGTCTCAGACTTCCAAGGATCCTGTCCACATCCTCAGACTGCACAAGCTGAAAGGTATCCCACACAAAAACAGGTTGCTTACCTGTAACTGATGATTTTCGAGTGGTCATCTGTGCATTTACACCCATGGGTTCTAGTGCGCACGCGCTGGATCGATTGGTGCTGTAGCAAGCTCTTTTAACAGATTTTCGCGCCCAGACCTCAGGCATGCGCAGGAACCCCACTGCGCATGCCCAGAGGGGAGGGCGCGGACATCCAACCAGTTCCTTCAAACCACCGCAAATCAACCCCTATTGAAAATGTAGAAGCTGACAGTAGCGGGGAAGGAGGGCGGGTGGTGTGAATGCACAGATGACCACTCGAAGATCATCAGTTACAGGTAAGCAACCTGTTTATCTTCGACACGGTCTCTGTGCTTCACACCCATGGGAGATTAGTGAGCAGTGGCCTACATGGAGGAGGGTGCTAGCAGGTCCTTACTGCGTTGCCGAAGATAGAATGTGACATCCCATGTTGGTATTAGAGTTCTTACGGACGTCCAGGGCGTAATGCCTCATGAAGGTGTTAGGCGTGGCCCAGGTAGCAGCCTTGCAGATATCCGTCAGGGACACTCCCTGGAGGAAGGCAGTGGAAGCTGTGACAGCCCGGGTTGAATGGGTCTTGATGGGGCCAGGCAATGGCTGCTTTGCAATCAAGTAGCAGAGGTGGATGAGACCCACAATCCACTTTGAGAGGCGTTGAGCCATGACGCGAGTCCCCAGCCTCCCTGGTGCGTATGAGACGAACAGTTGGGAGTCACGTCTCGTTGGGCAGGTTCTGTTGAGGTAGAACAGTAGTGCCCTTTTGACATCCAAGGTATGTAACAGTCTGTCCTCTGGGGATTTCAGAGCTGGGAAGAAATCCGGGAGGAAGACCTCTGCCTGTAGGTGGAACTCTGATATTACCTTTGGCAGGAACGAAATGTCAGGGATGAGGTGGACGCTGTCTGGCAAGAATGACAAATAAGGCGTGTCATGCCGGAAAGCCAGTATTTCTCCAACTCGCCTTGCAGGGGTGATGGCCACTAGAAAGGCCATCTTCCAAGACAGGAATTTCATATTGTAAGTTGCGAGTGGCTCAAAGGGTTTCCTCGTAAGTTGACAGACTAGAGGAAGATCCCAGGGAACGACAGGAGTCTTGACAGGAGGGTAGAGGTGTAACAAACCTTTTAAAAAACGTTTCGAAAGTGGATGTGAGAACATGGTGCATCCATCGACGTGAACATGGTAGGCCGAAATTGTGGCCAAATAAACTCTTTCTCGGCCTCTCCTGCCCGGCGGCAGCGGCGGGGGGGAGGAGGGCCGGGGACGCCCAGACCCCCCACACACACACACTGCCCACTTTCCTCTCCCCCGCCTTCTTTCTCGGCCTCTCCTGCCCGGCTGTGGGGGGGCGGGGACGAGCAGACCCAACCCCCCCCACACACACCACCTGCCCCGGGGGAGAGGACGCCCAGAGCGCGTCTCCAGGCCCCGCCGGGAGGTTGGCATCTGCGCTTGCCTAGAGCACAGGACAACCTCGGGCCGGCCCTGGAGATGGTTGCCATGAATCTACTCTATTTTTTCAGAGTAGCTCTGCTCTAAGAAATACATTATTCTGTCTTAACATGTTTGGTTGGTTTTGTATAGATAAACTTTGTTCCACATCATTTGCTTATTGGGGGGGGTTTGGGGGGTACACACACACACATATATAGATATATAGATCTCAGGTAATGGCCCCGGCCATTGGACAACATAAAGTTCCAATCCTTCTGTATGCAGATGATATGGTCCTTCTGTCCTTAACCAAGATTGGTTTGAGGAGACTGCTGAATAAATTGGGGGGAGTACTGCAATGCGGAAGGCTTGCAAATAAATTATGCCAAGTCAAAAGTCCTGGTTTTTAGGAAACACCCAAAGAAATCTACCTGGGCAATTCTTGAGCAATGCAGTACGTATAAATATCTGGGCTTAACCTTCTCTGAAACTCTCTCCTGGCACCCCCGCCTTACATCATTAAAAGCTGCTACTATGAAGAATTTGGGGGCTCTACTGAAGTTCTACTTTTCTAAGGGAGGAGACATGGTAGACCCAGTTCTTAAACTGTATTGGAGTAAGATCATTCCAGCCATGCTATATGGATCAGAGATCTGGGGCTGGGGAGATCAGATATTGTCCTCATTAGAAATAGTACAGAATTATTTTATGAGGCGGATTCTCACCTTGCCAAGGGGTGCACCAGTGGCATTAATGAGGGCTGAACTGGGGATTACTTCGTTGAATGCCAGAGTCAATGTCAGAATTCTATCCTATTGGAGAAAATGTTTATAACGACCCCAGGATTCCCTGAGGGGGTTAAGTTTTAGTTTGCACCTGAAAGCCTCCAAGAGATTAGGTGACTAGTCCCACCTGCAGCCTCTCTCGTGCTCTGAAGCCCTGACTGCTACGTCACATTGGTTGTCATACGGGGGCCACCTCAGCAGCATATAAGGATATAGATCCCACCATTTTCTCCAGGGGAACTGATCTCTGCCATCTGGAAAGCAGTTGTAATTCTGAGTGATCTCCAGCCCTCACCTGGAGATTGGACACATTTTACCTCAGAACAGCAAACTGTTTAGAATGTTAGAGGCAAAAGCCAATCAAGTCACATATGCAAACGACCTCTGTGTTCCGAGGCAAAGGCCAATGAGGCTGCATATGCAAATAACCTCTGTGTTCTGACTGGCTATGGCGGGGAGAGGAAGAGCAAACTGTTTAGAATGTTGGAGGCGAGACTCAAGCAATGCAGGCAGTGGATAGGGACAGATTCTGAGTGACACACTAGGGCGCCAACCAATTCCGGAGCGTGTGGAATGTTCTAGAGAAGTGCCACCACCATTCGGCTTTTATATATAAGGGAGATTATGAAAACCAAGGCCAACTGTGAATAGCTCTAGGAGGACTAATCCAAATTGAGTGAGTGGGCAACAATGTGGCAAATGAAATGCAATGCAGGTAAAAGTAGGGTGATCCACATTAGAACACCCCCCACAACTTTTAAGTATATCCTAATGGAGTCTGCACTTGCTGAATCTGAGAGGGAAAGGGACCTTAGGGTCATAGTGAATAGTTCAGCATGCAGCTGTGTTGAAAAAGGCTAACTCCATGCTGAGGATAATTAGGAAAGGGACTGAAAATAAAAATGCTGATATTGGAATACCCCTGTATAGATATATGTGTGGCCTCTGTTGAAATACTGTGTCCAGTTTTGGTTGCTGAAGACTTTCAGACTTTTCAGTTTACAAAAAAGACAACTGGGCAGGGGGGATGGTAGAATTTTATGCACAAGAACAGAGAACTTGTTTCTCTGTCTCCCAAAGTACTAAAACTGGGAGGCACCCAGTGAAGTTGATGAACAATAGATTCAAGAGGGACAAAAGGAAGTACTTTATTCAGCAAGTGATTAAAATCTGGAATTTACTCCCAGAGGATATATTGACAGAGACAAGAGATGGTTTTAAAAAGGGTATTAGACAGATTCGTGGAGGATAGGTCCATCTGTGGCTACCAATCATAGTGACTAAAGGGAACCTCCACATTCAGAGACAGAAAACCTCTGAATACCAGTGCTAGGAGACAACACTGGGGGGAGGTCTTGGCCTCTATACCCTGTTGTTGGCCCTCTATAATAACTGGTTGACTCAGGATGCTGGACTAGATGGACCACTAGTCTGATTCAGCAGGGCTCTTATGTTAATGCCAAAAGAGTCATGATTACTTGTTATATACAGTGCAATCCTAAACAGAGTCATACCATTCTAACAGAACTGAAGTAAATTAACTTAGAAGTAATGTAGGACTGCCTGCTAATGAGGACAAGTTCTGTTCACACAAACTGCTATCATTAGTCATTATATAGTTAGTGACCACAAACGACTGTTTCTTAGCAACTTCCTGGCCTAGTTCCCATTGAAACATATTTTTTACAAACACATAAGAAGTTAAAAAAAATTTAGTGACTGGTGCTGGTAATAGTTCCACATATCCTGGTCATCAACAGCCAAGAAATAACTCACAGCTCTTTTGCGTTCTGGGATGAAAGTAGCAAAATTGATTGATTGAGAATGACAACCAAGAGATGCCCAATGGCCTCCCTCTAAACTAAGTCACAAAACAAACCAAATTTCTACATTTGTTGTTGTTGTTCATGTTTTTCTGGTACTCTCTTGCTTTCTCCATAATCCAGCGAATGTTGGCAATTTGATCTCTAGTTCCTCTACCTCTTCAAAACCCAGCTTGTACTTCTGGCAGTTCTCTGTCCACGTACTGTTGAAGCCTAGCTTGTAGGATCTTGAGCATGACCTTGCTAGCGTGTGATATGAGTGCAATTGTGCGATAGTTTGAACATTCCTTGGCATTGCCCTTCATTGGTATTGGAATGTATACTGACCTTTTCCAATCCTGTGGTCACTGTTGCGTTTTCCAAATTTGCTGGCAAATTGAGTGCAGCACTTTAACAGCATCATCTTTTAAGACTTTGAATAGCTCAGCTGGAATACCATCACCTCCACTACATACTTTATCATTAAAACTACAATGTCTGTTCACCCAAGTAGACCTCCACTTTGAATACATCAATGGAGGTAACATTTCAGTAACTAGGTGCCAGATATAGGAATAATTGATATTACTCCTAAAAGAAATCTCTGTTCTGCATTGCCTTAGCCCCAAAGGACAACAGATCTTCACTAATTTAAAGGTAAAGGTAAAGGTTCCCTTGCTCGAAAGCCAGTCGAATCTGACTCTAGGGTTGCGGTGCTCATCTCCGTTTCAAAGCCGAAGAGCCAGCGCTGTCCGAAGACGTTTCCGTGGTCATGTGACCGGCATGACTAAACACCAAGGCGCACTTGCAATTTCTTGCTTTCGAACTGCTAGGTTGGCAGGAGCTGGAACTAGAGATGGGAGCTCACTCCATCATGCAGCACCCGGGTCTCGAACTGCTGAACTACTGACCTTCCACAGCCTGCAGTTCAGCGTCTTAACCACTTGAGCCACCGCAGCTCCACTAATTTACCAGAAGACATAATTCCATGTGATGCTTCTAAACATACTTTATATTACTATTTTAGTTTTCTAATAAATTAGAACAGATCAGTTTCTATTCTCAGGTGTCTATTGACCAGTATATAGCAGTATTGTGGCTAGGGTCCCACTGTCTCAGTTGATGGAAGGGATTTCCATCAGCATAACAGGACTTTCTTACCTCTCCCCTCCCACTGCTGCCCAAAAGAGGGTTGCCAGGTCCTCCCTGACCACCGATGGGGGATGGGGGGCAGTAGGGTTGCCAAATCCAGATTGGGAAATTCCTGGTGATTTGGGGATGGAACCTGGGGAGGATAGGGACCTCAGCAGCTTGCAATACCATAGAGTCCACCCTCCAAAGCAGCCATTTTCTCCAGGGGAACTGATCTCTGTAGTCTGGAGATGAGCTATAATGCCAGGGGATTCCCAGGTCCCACCTGGAGACTAGGGTCTCTAGCCAAAATGACCCACAAAGTGCTGCTTCTGGGGACGGGGGACTGCCCAATAACAGATGAGAGTGGGTCCGAGGTCTGTAGCGGGAGGAATCAGCAACAAATTGCCCCCTCTTCTGTTATCAGAAATTTTCCTTGAGATCCAAGCCTATACGAATTGATCATTATTTTTACTTTTGTATTTATAAGTTAAGTAAATTCCTATAACACAATGTTGGAAATGTATTTTGGGAAGAACTGGGGACCAGAAATGAGTTTCTGACAGCATGATACATCAAGTAGAGGAACAAGCAAAAAAAGATATATCTGATCCTTGATTTCATTCACAGTTCCACTTTCTAGCATACCTAGTAGAAAGTAATGGTATTGTAGATATCTAGTGGAATGCCACAAAAGTTTGGCCAATACTAGAAAATTTAAGATAAGTTCTTTATGGAGTAGGTATTGAATACTAAAATTTCTAACACAATTCTTTTATTATTTTTATATTTTATATATTTATTTCATTTATTGCATTTTTACCCCACCCTCCCCGCGAACGGGGTCAGGGCAGCTTACACGGGGCACAAGCCCATACATAAAAACAGTATAAAACAGTAAGAACTATTAAGTCACAACAAAAACAAATAAAGTGCTCCATACAACAAGATGGTCTCTGAAGATGGTGTCGATCATTTCATTAGGGTGAAATTGTCCTGTCGATGGTCCAAGCCAGTCCAGCAGCATCAGTACTATGCAGAATTATGGCAGTTCTTCCGGGGACCACTCCCAAACCTGTTGTTCCAGTGATGGTAGTAATAGAGGTGGCAGAGGTGGAGGCCCCTATATAAAAGCCTGGCGGAAGAGCTCCATCTTGCAGGCCCTGCAGAACTGCATAAGGTCCCGCAGGAACTCGTTCCACCAGGTGGGGGCCGCCACTGAGAAGGATCTGGCCCTGGTTGAAGCAAGCTTTGCCTCCCGGGGGCCTGGAATCACCAGGCGGTGTTGTGTCCCCGACCGAAGTGCTCTTGGGGGTATATTTTACTAGATATCCTTCTCCATGCTGCTTTGGCATCGATTAATAGCCACGAGATAACAATGATTATAGATCCAGATTCCAGACTCACTATACAAATTCAGGCTCACTATACACAAGGTACATGCATCCTTCAGGAATTTGCCTAAGGCTGTGATCACAAACACTAAATAATGCACTTTCAATCTACTTTCAATGGACTTTCCAACTGGATTTTACTATGTGAAGTGGCAAAATCCAGTTGGAAAATGCATTGAACGTGGACTGAAAGTGCATTATTTAGTGTGTGTAATTGCAGCCTAAGAGACTAAGTTGTGTCTCTCATTGCTATCAAAGGCTAGTTTACTGCTAGTTCTCAAAGCAAACATAAAAACGCTCAAAAGAAAAGTGCATAACATTGTCCAAAAAGGTATTTATGTATATGATGTGTTCAAACTCAGAAGGGACCTCTTCCCCAGCTGGTGAGCTGAGCTCTGAGCAGGAGCAGGAGAGAGAGCTGTGAGAGAGGTGAGTGGGTTTCTTTTACTTGCTTTCAGCTGAGAGAATTCAGCTAAGGATATTTTGTGGGAAAACTGTGTTCAGCAGTGTGTGGAAGCACTTAGAGTTCTTGCAGAGTCCTGGCTGATTGAGTGTGTGAGAGGAACGGGCATTGTTTGACTGGGATTGCCTGTAATTGAGAGGAAGTGGAAGGGGCATTGTTTTGCCTGTGACTGAGTGCCTGGGTGAATTTGAATTTGAATAGAGGAATAGCTGCTGCCTGACCTCTGCTGGGGGAGGCCTCTATTTAAGGAAGCACCTTGCCAGAGGCACGAGGTCTCTTTGCCTGTGGCTCTTAGACTAGGGGCTCTGTAAGAAGCCCAAAAAGAGCCAGAAAGACAAGGCCCTAGGCTCTTTGTCTTTCCCGTAAAATTCCCGTAAAATAATTTGACTTTGATAACAAAAACCACATAAATACCAAGGGTTAAAAAGGGGGATTATATTTATTATTTATTTATTTTAAAAGAATTATGAAGCCAGAATGCCAGCAGGGGGTTGGGGGCTATCCAGTGTTTTGCACGGAGTGTCACATGTATGACTATCTGCCCACTGGGCAGAAGTCTTGGGTGTGTCCTCGGTGCAAGGAGCTCCTGGTTCTCAGGGAACGTGTGTGCTCCCTTGAGGCCAAGGTGGCTGACCTGGAGAAGCAGAGACAGTCAGCTAGGCGCACAGAAAAGACTCTCGGGGACTTGTTAGCTACGTCCCACTCTGGATCTGGCAGCCCCGCTGCTGTCAGGGAGCATGAGGGTCTAGGGGAAACAGGGCACCATGCTGAGGATAAGGGGAATGTGCCCTCAGAAGGGACCTCTTCCCCAGCTGGTGAGCGGCTCTCCTTTTGCACCAAGGAACCATCCCTGAGCAGGGTGGGAGGGGGGCTCTTGGTAGTGGGTGATTCGATCCTTAGGCAGGTAGACAGCTGGGTGGCGAACCCGCGTACTGACCGTATGGTGACTTGCCTGCCTGGTGCGAAGGTAGCGGACATTACGCGTGTTTTAGATAGGCTGGTAGATAGTGCTGGGGAGGAGCCAGTGGTCGTGGTGCATGTCGGCACCAACGATGTGGGGAAATGCAGTCGTGAGGTCCTGGAGGAGAAATTTAGGCTGCTGGGCAGGAAACTTAGGTCCAGGACCTCCAAGGTAGCCTTCTCAGAAGTGTTACCTGTTCCACGCGCAGGGCCGGAGAGACAGGCAGAGATCAGGAGTCTCAATGCGTGGATGAGACGATGGTGTAGGGGGGAAGGGTTCAGGTTTGTTAGGCACTGGGATACTTTTTGGAACAAGAGGGAGCTGTACAGGCGAGACGGTCTCCACTTGTCCCGAGAAGGAACCAGGCTGCTGGCACTTAAAATCAAAAAGGTGGCAGAGCAGCTTTTAAACTGAATATTGGGGGAAAGCCGACAGGAGATGAAAAGTCTCTGGTTCGGGTTGGCTCATCTGAGAGAGGTGAGGGGGTACCGGTTGCTTTTCTACAGGGAGGTGGATTGAAATTGTCCACAGAGGCCATGGCTGGTGACATGGACTGCCGGACAACGACTCGAGATAGCAAGAGGAAGGATGCAGGCTTAACTTGTAAGGGAAATTACAGCTGTTTCTATACAAATGCTAGAAGTGTCCGAGGTAAAATCGGGGAGTTGGAGTGCTTGGTGTCGGAGGGAAAAATAGACATTGTGGGTATTTCTGAAACTTGGTGGGATGAGGAAAATCAGTGGGACACAGTGATTCCCGGTTATATATTATATCGGAAGGATAGGGGGGGAAGGGTTGGAGGTGGGGTAGCTCTGTATGTCAGAGAGGGTATAAAGTCTAGAAAGATTGAGAGGCTAAGTGAATTGGATTCGCTTCTGGAAGTTCTATGGGTTGAAATAGGGGGGCCAAAAGGAAACTTAACACTGGGAGTTTGTTATCGCCCACCAGATCAAAAGATAGAGGAGGATTATAAAATGATGAATGCCTTAAAGATAGCAACTAGACAAAAACACTGTGTAATAATAGGTGATTTTAACTACCCACACATTGATTGGGTCAATATGTGTTCTAGCCGGGAAAAAGAGATTGAGTTTCTAGACACTCTAAATGACTGTGCTATGGAGCAGATGGTCACGGAACCTACCAGGGGAGAGGCGATCCTTGATTTGGTCCTAAGTAACACTCAAGACCTGGTGAGAGATGTAAAAGTGATTGCACCGCTTGGAAACAGTGATCATAATGTTGTTGAGTTCATCATTTGTACAAATAGAGAATTGGCCAAAAAGACTCACACAACCATTTTTAACTTTAAAAGGGGTAATTTCTCTGATATGAGGGGACACGTGGGGAGGAAACTGAAAGGAAAAGTAGAAAGGGTCAAAACAATTGGGGAAGCTTGGGATCTATTTAAAACTACGATCCTAGAAGCTCAAAAAATATATATTCCGCAGGTTAGGAAAGGCACAAACAGGTATAGGAAAAAGCCTGCATGGTTAACAAACAGAGTAATGGAGGCTGTAAAAAGTAAAAAGAATTCCTTTAAGCAGTGGAAAGCTAGTCACAGTGAGGCTGATAAAACGGAACACAGGCTATGGCAAATAAAATGCAAGTCTGAGGTCAGGCAGGCAAAAAGGGAATATGAGGAGCATATAGCAAAAAACGTAAAAACCAACAATAAAACTTTCTTCAAATACATTAGAAACAGGAAACCAGCCAGGGAGGCAGTGGGGCCCTTGGACGACCAAGGGGTAAAAGGAGTATTGAAGGATGATAGGGAAATGGCTGAGAAGCTAAATGCATTTTTTGCCTCCGTCTTCACTGTGGAAGATGAGAAGTGCTTGCCCACTCCAGAACCACTGATTTCAGGAGGGGTGTTGAAAGACCTGAGTCAGATTGAGGTGACGAGAGAGGAGGTCCTAAAACTGATAGACAACTTAAAAACTGAAAAATCACCAGGCCCAGATGGCATACATCCGAGAGTTCTGAAAGAACTCAAATGTGAACTTGTAGATCTCCTGACAAAGATATGTAATCTTTCCTTAAAATCTGCCTCCATTCCTGAGGATTGGAAGGTAGCTAATGTCACTCCCATCTTTAAAAAGGGTTCCAGAGGAGATCCGGGAAATTACAGGCCAGTCAGTCTGACGTCGATACCGGGTAAATTGGTGGAAACCATTATTAAGGAAAGAATTAGTAGGCACATAGATGAACAAAACCTATTGAGGCAGACTCAGCACGGTTTCTGTAAGGGAAGATCTTGTCTCACTAACCTGTTAGTGTTCTTTGAGGGGGTGAACAAACATGTGGACAAGGGGGATCCAATAGATATTATTTACCTTGACTTCCAGAAAGCTTTTGATAAAGTTCCTCATCAAAGGCTCCTAAGTAAGCTCAAAAATCATGGGATAGAAGGACAAGTCCTTTTATGGATCAAAAACTGGCTAGTTCATAGAAAACAGAGAGTGAGTGTAGGTGGGCAATTTTCTCAGTGGAGGGTGGTAAGCAGTGGGGTACCGCAGGGATCAGTACTTGGTCCACTGCTTTTTAACTTGTTCATTAATGATTTGGAGATGGGAGTAAGCAGTGAAGTGGCTAAATTTGCGGATGATACAAAGTTGTTCAGGGTGGTGAAAACCAGTGAGGATTGTGAGGCACTCCAAGGGGATCTGTCAAGGATGGGCGAGTGGGCGTCAACATGGCAAATGGGGTTCAATGTGGCCAAGTGCAAGGTGATGCACATTGGAGCCAAAAATCCTAAATATAAATACACATTGATGGGGTCTGAACTGGCAGAGACTGAGCAAGAGAGAGATCTTGGAGTTGTAGTGGATAACTCACTGAAAATGTCGAGACAGTGTGTGACTGCAATAAAGAAGGCCAATGCTATGCTGGGGATTATTAGGAAGGGTATTGAAAACAGATCAGCCAATATAATAATGCCCCTATATAAATCAATGGTGAGACCTCATTTGGAATACTGTGTGCAGTTCTGGGCACCACACCTTAAAAAGGATATTATAGCTTTGGAAAAAGTGCAGAAAAGGGCAACTCGAATGATAAAAGGGTTGGAACACTTTCCCTATGAGGAAAGGTTAAAGTGCTTAGGGCTCTTTAGCTTGGAGAAAAGACGACTAAGGGGTGACATGATCGAGGTTTATAAGATTATGCATGGGAAAGAACAGGTAAAGAAAGAGGTACTTTTCTCCCTTTCTCACAATACAAGAACTCGTGGGCACTCCATGAAACTGCAGAGCGTTCGGGTTAGAACGGATAAAAGGAAGTACTTCTTCACCCAAAGAGTGATTAACACATGGAATTCACTGCCACAGGAAGTGGTGGGTGCTACAAGCATGGACGGCTTCAAAAGGGAATTAGATAAGCATATGGAGCAGAGGTCCATCAGTGGCTATTAGCCACAAGGTATAGCTAGGGGCTCTGGGGCAAGTGATGCTCTGTCTTCTTGGTGCTTGGGGGGGGGGGTCAACAGTGGGAGGGCTTCTAATGTCCTGGCCCCACTGGTGGACCTCCTGATGGCACTGTTATTTCTGGCCACTGTGTGACACAGAGTGTTGGACTGGATGGGCCTTTGGCCTGATCCAACATTGGCGTCTCTTATGTTCTTATGTTCTTATGTTCAAACTGAGTTTCAATGATTTTCTGTTCAATGAAGATATCACACATTTAGTCCTGTGAACTATGGAAACATGATTGTTGATTTTTCATATGTTTTAACTGGAATTCTACAGATCAGTGGGGAGTTCACATGCAAGACCTTGGTTAAGAAAAACTAAGCTATAGCAATCTTGCATAAAGTAAGAAATGTACCTATTGCACTGAGACAACTAGTCAAGAAAGAGACTCAAATTATTCAAAGCTGAACCTGTTGACTCCTTGGAATGAGTTTTTCTCATTGTATTGGACAAGAAGGCAAACAGAATCATTCCGATGTGAATGTACTTGAGAGATCTTAACTCAAACATTGTTGTGAACCATCATTCTCCGGCCAATATGTTACTCACCCTTAAAGAAACAAGGGTCTTTAGAGTGCTTGATTTATCCACAGCTTATCACCAGGTTCCTTTCCTAACACAGCTTTTATTACTCCAAAAGGTCTATTCCAAATTAAACACAAAGCATTTGGTTGGGCTTCTGAAGAATCTATGTTCTAGAGAATGATGCCTGCAATATTTGGATAAATCAGATGTACTGATTTCAAAATAATGTTGATGTATGGCAAGGATGACTGTGAAATGATACTGTTCTAAAGAGAAATCCAGGAAATGTACAGCAAAATGGAGCACTATCAACAATACCCAAGAGACAGAGGCCTAGCTGACAAAATCAGAAGATTGGTAAAAGAATCTACAACTCACCAGTAAGCAAGTGAAGTCATGAGAAGAAACTTTATGAAAAACACTTTTGCTTACTCAATGACCTTTTAATCTACTAAGAAAACGAAAAGCCAATGCAAGACTAACAGCGCAAACCTAAGTACAGTTTCCTGGGAATAACCCTATTGGATAGACCTTAAGAGGATTCTGAGTAGACTTGCTTAGGATCATCAAGTTCTTGTCCAGGAGTATGCACCTTTTCATGCAGACTTCCTTATATATCACTTCATTATGTTAAAAATAGATGAGAAAGAACTGGTGAGAGTCAGTGTGGTATAGTGGTTAGAGGGTTAGGTAAGAATCTGGGAGACTCAGGTTTAGAATCATAGAATCCCAGAGTTGGAAGGGGCCATACAGGCCATCTAGTCCAACCCCATGCTCAATGCAGGATCAGCCTAGAGCATCCCTGACAAGTATTTGTCCAGCTGCTGCTTAAAGACTGCCAGTAAGGGGGAGCTCACCACCTCCCTAGGCAGTTGATTCCACTGTTGAACAACTCTTACTGTAAAAAAGTTTTTCCTAATATCCAGCCGGTACCTTCCCACCACCCATTATTGCGAGTCCTATCCTCTGCTGCCAACAGGAACAGCTCCCTGCCCTCCTCTGACAGCCCTTCAAATACTTCAAGAGAGCAATTATGTCGTCTTCCTGTGATGGCGGCGTGCTAGAGCAGACTCACTTCCCGGACCTCCCGGGGGTGAAGCTGAGCTCCAGCCGAAGGAAGGGGTGCACAGGTTCGTCATCCCCCCAGAGACCTGATTGAAGGGACTCTGGCCATGGAACTTCTGAGAGGTCGCCTCTTTGATGGTGGAATGCCAGAGAATTGAGGCGCCTCTCCGTTCCGACGGTTCTCTGTGCTGAGAGACCGAATGGACTTAAGCAACGCTAACCAGGGCAAGCGCAGGAGATTGAACGTCTAAAACTGAAAGTAAATGAGGTCTGAGGACCACTTGTGAACGTGAGTCATTTAAGCGTTGATTAAAGAGAAAAGAAAGCTAACTACGCAATAGAGAACTAGGCGAGCGGGGGAGGGACGCCTCCCAAGCGCATGAACTTTTGAGCGGATGGGGGGGGGAGTGGAAGAATAAGTGGTTAAAACTGTTAAGAAGTACTTACCAAGGAGTGTTTGAGCGCACATTCAGAGACTTTCAAAAAATTAGCGAAAGTAAACAATCCGAGAAACATGGCGGGGAAGAGGGCGGAAAAGGAGAAACTTTTGAAAGCGAAAGGAATTGAGAGCCCAAAACCGGAAGGAACCAATGAGCTGGCAAAGACTTTGGCAGAATCCACGCGCCCCCTAATGGACCAGCTGAATAACTTCAAGGAACAGATGACCAAAGTGACTCAATGTATCACCGCTCAGCAAGACCAGATAAATGAGACTCTGAAAATGATGAATCAAACAGCTGAGAAGGGGAAAGAAGTAGATGCCACTGCACAAAAGGTGAAGAAGAAAGTGAAACAACTGGAAAAGAAGCAAGTCTCCACAGAAGATCAGCTGCTGCAATTACAAATGGAAAAGGCTAATATGATCCTGTGCTTCCAGGGCATGCCAGAGACTAAGGGTGAGAATCTAAAGGAAACAATGAGTGAAATATTGGCCCCAGTGACAGTGATGACGGCGGAACAGCTGATAAGCGATATGGATGTGGCCTATAGGTCATATTCAGGATATATAAAGAAAAATAATCTGCCTGAGGAAATTGTCGTAAGATTCTCGAAGAGGCATGTGAGGGATGCAATCCTGAAAGCAGTATCTGGAGTACCCCTGAAAGTGGGGGGAAATGTCATCAGAGTTCTCAAAGACATTCCATTTGAAATAAGGCAAAGGAGAAAGAAATACAAAGATCTTATTCTCTTTCTTCAGACAAATTCAATTGGATACAGATGGCTAACTCCAGAAGGTGTCACCTTCAAAATCAAGGATAAAAAAGAAAAGATTGACTCTGTTCTGAAAGCTCGGGAATTTTTAAGAGTCCGGTTGGGAGGACCAGGGGAGCAAGAAAAAGAAGGGGAGGACAGTAAGTCCAGTGGCGAGCTGGACTCGGATTCTTCCGGAAAGGACTCTCTTTCAGAGAAAGGGGCAGCAGCTCCTAAAAGCCCTTATAAGTTACGGAAGAGACGGGGCAAGGAGAAGTGAAGGCTGAAGGACTCTGTTGTGTGCCTTTAAAAAATGTTGAACTGAGATGCTTGGGGGTATTTCCTAATAACAGTTGAATTTAAGAATTTAAAAAGACAATGATATATCTGACTCAGTTTGTAAAGGGATTACTGGAATTAAGACTTGATGTTTGTGTAAGCTGATTAGAAGATCTCCTCTCTTGGGTTTTTAGGTATTATTGGGTATCTTTACTTTGTCCCTAGATGTAGTCCCTTATCCTATTTCTGTTGTAGTTTGTAGTGTTTATAAAAATGCAATTTAAAAAATCCCCTTCAGGGGGCTCAAAAAAAAAAGAGAGAGAGCAATTATGTCCCCCCCCCTCAACCTCATCTTCTCCAGACTGAACATTCTCAGGTCCCTCAGCCTTTCCTCATAGGGCTTGGTCTCCAGGCCCCTGATCATCTTTTTCACTCTCCTCTGCACCTGCTCCATTCTGTCCACATCCTGTTTGAAGTGAGACCTCCAGAATGGAACACAATACTCCAGATGTGGCCTGATCAATGCAGTGTACAGCAGGACTATGACATCTTTTGATTTGGATGTTATACCTCTGTTGATACACCCCATGATCATATTAGCTTTTTTGTCACTGCATCACACTGGCTGTTCATATTTAACTCAACTCATGGTCCACCCGTACCCCAAGATCTTGTTCACACACTGCTGCCCAGAAGTGTATCCCCCATCCAGTATGCGTGTTCTTCATTTTTGTTACCCAGATGTAGAACTTGGCACTTATCCTTGTTAAATTGCACCTTGTTCACATCTACCCGCTTTTCCAGTGTGTTCAGATCTCATTGAATTCTATATCTTCTGGTGAAGAAGAAGAAGACGAGATTGGATTTATACCCCGCCCTTCACTTGGAGTCTCAGAGCGACTTACAAACTCCTTTCCCTTCCCCTCCCCACAACAGACACCCTGTGAGGTGGGTGGGGCTGAGAGAACTCTGACACAAACTGCTCTTTTTCAAGGACAGCTGTGCCAGAGCTTGTGACTGACCCAAGGTCACATCAACAGGTGCAAGTGGAGGAGTGGGGAATCAAACCCGGTTCTCCCAGATTAGAGTCCGCGCACTTAACCTGGGAAAGATTGAAGGTCAAAGAAGACGGGGACGGCAAAGGATGAGATGGTTGGACAGTGTCATCGACGCAATGAACATGAAATTGAGCCAACTTCAGAGGACAGCGGAAGATAGGAGGGCCTGGCGGGAGGTGGTCCATGGGGTCGCGAAGAGTCGGACTCGACTGTGCGACTGAACAACAACAACACTTAACTACTACACGAAACTGGCTCTCAGTTTGACAATTTGGTGTCATCTGCAAATTTAATGACAATTCAGTGTCATCTGCAAATTCGGTGTCATCCACACCCTCATCCACATCATTTATAAAGATACTGTAAAGTACTGGGCCCAGAACCGAGCCCTGTGGCACCCCACTGGACACCTCCCTCCATTCAGATGAAACATCATTGACAACTACTCTTTGCGTGCGGTTCTTCAACTGGTTCCCTATCCACCTAACTATCCTTGAGTCCAGTCAGTCCTCTAGTTTACCCATTAGAGCATCATGGGCAACCCTGTCAAAAGCTTTACTGAAATCCAGGTAAATCTCCACTCTGCCATGGAAGCTTTTTGAGTGACCTTGGGCCAGTCACACACACTCAGCCTAACCTACCTCATAGGGTTGTTTTGAGGATAAAATGGAGAAGAAGAAGAGAATGATGTTAGCTGCTTTGGGTCTCCATTGGGGAGGAAGGTCAGGTATAAATGAAGTAAATAAATAAGATATTGATAGTTTTGAAATGGGGCTAGTCTATTAATTTTATAACTCGTGTGATTTAATTAAATGTGTAAAACCGCTGTGTAGAGTTTTTTTTAGAAAGGCATTTTAAATATTCACACTCTTTGCAAATAGCAGACATCAGAAGAGGTGTTGCCATTCTCAAATATGGAAAGAAATGGAAATTAAGACTTTCCAAACTCAGTATGTAACAGATTCCGACTTCTTTTGGACTAGAAAACTTTGAAGATATTGATGCAGGAGGACAATTCATGGTTCCAGATTCTTCCATTACTCAGCTTTTCTTGTCCCTCTCTGATACAGAAAAGGAGCACAAGAGGAGACTGCTTAAAAGACTTGAATTTGTAACCGAATTTTTGTAGTGCCTTTTTTGCTATTATTATAAAGGTGTATTGTATCATATTTGCCGCTATTCCCTTCTTCATATTTCGAAGTTTGTTTGTTTACAATTTCTGTAGTCCTGTCCTAAGGAGGAGACTTTCCATTATTCTTACTTACAGGGGAATGTAGGATATTTTGCTATAGCATTCATCTCCTGGATTTTCCTCTCTGGACAGGAAAATCTGGGGGGTAAGTAATTATAACAGTCCAGCAAGAAAGGAAAGGAGGAAAGACAAGGAGAAGGATGGAGAAAAGAGAAGGGAAGACCTTCTAAAAGACTCCAGGTTTTTTGTTTGTTTGTACTTTCAAATCTCTCTTAATTTATCCTTCTTGACAGAACCAAGCTCCAAAATTTTCTGTGACTCTGATTCACCAAAATCTGAAATGGTACCCCAGAAATCAACATGTTATCTTTCAGTCAGCTCAAAATATACTTAGTTACTGGATCCATTCAACTCAGCTTTGATACAGCTTTTCAGTGACTAACAAACACGATTTATTTTAAAGCACAATGGCATATCTATTTTGCTCCCTACGGAAACTGCCCTTTCCCCAGTACCTTTACACTGGATAAACAAGATCTCCATTGAGCATTTTAGAGATAGGTGCTGCAGCAGATACAGCATATGGGAACATAAGACCTAAGCCCCGGGTGTGAATGAGCGACACCAATGATAATTTGGCCTGAGCTGAATATTGCTCTCTGAGGTGGCCGGAGCAGTGATGGCTCCGGTTGCTTGTCCCTCCCAAGTTTGTTTGGACAGGATTGTTAATGAGTGATTAAGAATGATTTGTTGGGAAGCAGGGTTCTTCTCTTCTCTTCTGGATGGTTTTATTTCACAGTTAGCGGCAGGGGCTCCTGTATTGTCTGAGGGGGGAGGACAGGCATGCCCCACTGGATATTTGGCTCCTTCAAATCCCTCCTTCCCCCTTTGTTGTGGGCTCACAGCCGCTCTCCTAGTGCCCCCTGCTTCCAAGGCCTGTTTAAAGCACAACTGCAAACTCATAATATTTTGCTTTCTCCCCTCCCACAATTACAAGCAGCTGTTTGCCCAACAACCCCTCCTCACATATACACAACAGAGCTCTCTGCAATCACCATGGAGATGTCACTCGCAGAAGTAAGGCTGTGGCTATGGAAACCTGTTAGGACTTACTTTTCCTTGCAAACTTTTCAATCTCTGAGGGAACGTGCAGTAGCACTGAGCATTCCGGACTACTGGACATGCACAAGACTTGGGGAAATTATTCTCTGTCTCAGTTGTCAGTATTTGGGGATTCACTTAAATCCGGGTGTAGGATGGTCCTGGGAAAGTTGACTGGACTCATGTTCACCACCTCATTTGAGTGTTAAAAAATGGACTTAGACAACCCTTTCACTGCATGCGTATTCAAAAATAACCATACAAGTTGAACATGTCTGACAGGTGGTTGTGTGAATTGGCCCCTTAGCAGGTCAACTGTGCTGGTATGCTGAAGAGACATAAGTAAATTACTTACAGTGCAATTGTAAACAGAGTTACACCCTTCTAAGCCCATTTTAACAGGGACAGTCCCTCTTTTCCTTTGTAGGACTCCAGTCCAAAAAAACTTATTTGAAAATACGTTCAGTTGAAATTAGTAGGGTTTACTTCCAAGGAAAGAGCATTAGGATTACAGTGTAGGTGTATATGTTGCTGGCCTATACAGTACTGAATTATATCTGTTGGGGTGGGTCAGTGCTATCTCTAGGTAATTAGGAAGACAGTTTCACCAGGGCAAACTGCGCTCTGAGATTCTGTAAATGTTACTGTAAGTGGGAAGTTGGAAGTTATGTGAGAATGAGAACATGCCTCCTAGACTGTAGATGAAGTTACTATTTTCTTGCCAAATGTAAACTTACTTTACTGCTTCAAGGAAATGGAATGTATCACATGCAGCTTTGCGTGTTCAATTGTAATGGTTCATATACTTATGAAATTTAAAAGTATAAATGTCTGGGTATTAATTAAACAATTTAAATACAGCAAGTGGAGGTGTAGGCTGCTCCCTAAAACATCTGAGTATCTAAGGGTGCTCTCCTAAGGCCAGTCTGTACATTGTTTATGGTAATAAATAAGGCCCATGCTGGTGTTATGCAGATATGTTTAAATTATATGTATCTGGATATACATCAACATAGCGTCCCATGGATATAAACCAGGTGTAGCTGCATTAGCATAAAGGCCAGAAATGGCCACAACCAGTTTATGCTTGGGGAAGAGTAGGCCTTAGTATCATAAGCTTCCATAGACTCTGTACCCCTGTGTTGGTATCATCTTTTATCAGCAAAAATACTAAGTATAAATCTTTTTCTTTATTCCAAGACAAATTAAACTGTCTTTCTTCCTCTTGTGACCCAAGGGGCCTGTACAAAGACGAAAACAATTAAAACCAACGTAATATAGAGAAAAGTTGATTGCGTCACAAATATAATTAAACTCCTACAAACAGCCTTTTTTTAAAGTACAGTTTTACACCTGTTTCAAGACCTGGAACCTTCCTCACTGACTCTGGCATGACATGCCATGAATTGGATTGGTGTGAAAAACAAAGCCCCACCAACCACCAACCGCTTCCTCACTGCCACAGAGCAGCTTAGGATACCAACTAAGTCTCCAGCCAATCACAGCATACTTAAACCCTAAATATATGCCAGGCAGGACACCCATATCTCACATGGTAGAGCATGGGGCTGCGGCTGCAACTCTCTACCCTCATTTCATGCACACTTAGAATATAGGCGTGGGGGGGGGCTTTGGTGATGGGAACTCAACAGAAAGACCAGTTTGCCCAAACAACCAAGGATGAGAATATGTAGTGCTGCAGCATATTACAAATTCTGCTCTCCTAGGAACCCTTACAGATATTCCACCTCAAGACATGAACACAAATAAGGACCCTGTATTCCTTAAGCTAAGGGTGCAAGGACAATGTACCCCATGCCAAGAATGCAAAGAAGGAGGATCAACTGCCTCAAACTTCGCTACGGACATCTCACTACCTTGCAGCATGTCTGTGCTATATATTGGTTCAGCAACCTCCTCCTCCCTCAACCCTTTCGCATCTGCTGAGCCTACAACACAGCTGCAATGGCCAGTGTGCATCTAACTGCTTTGCCATGAGGTTGCCAACTCTCTTGCTCTAGCCTGGCTCCTTGACCAGCTCAGTTATACTTATCTAGGTTCTGGATTCTAACAATGCGACAGTGACCAATGAATCCCTTTTTTTCTGGTGTTGTTTATAAGGCTAATTTTGCTTTTAGCTGACTAAAACCTTCATTTTTCTGAGATGGGATGAACACATCAGCATTTGGGATTTGACACCTACCTTTACTGGTCACATATCAGTCTGGGGTTGGGAGACAATGTCCTCCCATCTGACACCTGTGGAGCTTCTGCTTAGTCACCTATATGCCTCATAGTTAGCTCTGCACACGACCCTAAACGTGGTGGGTGCAAAAACCTACATTATCCTGGGGGAAATGGTTCACTGGCCTACCCCTTTTCTGAAAGGAACATTTACCTATTCTGCCTACTTTCTGATTGGTCAAATATGAATCCCCCCCCCCCCTATATGGAACCCATGAAACATAAACTAGCACAAAGGGGAGGGCATATAAGGCAGTTGTCTTTCAGAGGGCATTTGGTGAAGGGTGGATTTTTCTTGCACATATGGCTCTTTAACTCTTGAGTGTGTTGACTAAATGCTTTTAAACTGGTAAATTGTGTATTAATCTGTTTTTAAAATTGTTAATTTATGCCCTTGCAACTTAGTGGATATATTGTTTGCTGCCTTGAGTTCAAAGAAATAAGGTGAGAGAGAAATGTTTTTTAAACAAACAAACAAATGAAGGTGGCCCTCTGTCACCGTGTCAGTACCTGATTGCCTTTGTCAGCCTCTATGAATCTGTCTAATCCCCCTTTTAGCCACCCATGCTTGTGGCCATCACTACATCCAGTGACAGTAAATCCCACAATGAAATTACTTGCTGAGTAAAGTACTTCCTTTTGTCCATCCTGAATCTATTGCCCATCAACATCTTTGGGTGCCGATGAGTTCTAGTACTGTGGAAGGGGGAGAAAAGTTCTCTCTATCCACTTTCTCCACTCCATGCATAGTTTTATAAACTTTTATGATGGACATTCTTTCTATAAACGACTACTAATTGTGGTTCGGCATGATATCTGAACTCACACACCACAGACTGTCGAGTTCCATTGCCCTTTGCAGTCGCCTGACAGCCAAAACGGCACTACAGGGAGGCATGAGAGGCAACAGGAGGCTAACCGGGGGCTATGAAGAATACAGGATTCAAAAAGTAAACTCAGCAGAGTATTCTTCTCAGGGAGGGCGGGGTAAAAGTCAAATAATAAATAAATAAATAAATATACTTCTGTTCCACAAACTCTTAACCCATACAGGGTCACAAGACAGTTTCTAACAATCATTTAAAAAGCCACAAAAGATAAACATTTAAAAACAACACCATCATCTTGTAACTTTTCTTTTAATAGACTAAACTTTAAAAAAAAAACTTCAAGGAAAGCACAACAAACATCAATCACATTCAAGAAGCATCAGAACAATTCTTTTAAGCACCCGCCTAATAAACAAAACCTCAAATCTGAGCCAAACAGCTCTCAAAAAAATCTAAACTGAGGAGCCACTATTTAACAATTTAATTGGAGGAGAAGGGGATAATTTTTAGAAAAGGTCAACCAAAAACTTGTATAAGAAGTTTTTGCCTGGCGACTGAAACTGGCGAGATGAGTTTGTGTGCCTAGTGAATATCCACAGGGAGGGAGTTCCATAGACAATGCAGAAAAGGTCCTCTACATTACAGCCACCTTCCTTCATTTAGGAGGTGGGGAAAAGCATATATAGAGAAGGACCTGTGTTGTATATCTTAGTTGCTGGGCAAGTACATATGGAAAGAATACAGCCTTCCTCCCATGCTGCAGGAGTAATAGGCTTAGCAAATTCCCAGATTTGGACCAAACACATGAACATCTCATGTTGTATTCTGCAACTTTTGAAAGTATCTTAACATCAGTTATGATTTCAACAAGAGCATAGTTTCAATGCAGTGAACTTCATCCCCAGATTCCAAGATGTCAGAATATCCGTATCAATGTAAATCATCATTCTGCATCTCACGGAAAGTAGTTGCGTGAATTGGAGGAAAGAAAGCAGTTGTGTGAATAGGTCTTAGCTGAAATCTACTACTAAAGCTTAATTTGAACTAGGGATCAGACTTGTAACATGTTTCACTGAGAAGCTCACTGCCAAATGTTCATCCACTACTGAGGATCAATGTTTGATGACATCTGCTTTTATTTTTGTGTTTTGTTTTTTCATGTGCAGAACAAGAACTTGCACATCTGTCTCATGATGGAGTTGAGTGACTTACCAATTTTGCCAGTAAAAAGATGAACATTCCCATTTTGTGCATTACATAGGAAACAAACTTTTAAAAAGCCATTTCAGGTAACATGTTTGGCACTTACAGAGAATTGCAGGAACAGGCAACAGCTTGGGAATCCCCCACCCCACCCCTCCCCTCCCAGGATTCTGTAAGCTCTCTGGAGCTTGTGCATGCCAATCCCCCCCACACACAAATGTACCCTCCCCTTAACTGGTTCTCATCATTCTATGCCAACTGGAGCAGATTCAGTTCTCATACAACATTTTTTTCCTTTTTGTTAATTTACAAAGTAGTATTTTTCCATATATTTGGGAGTCCCAAATCTGTCTTTTCCATGACTGGCTGGTTTTGCTTCTTGTATTATCGTAACAGGGAGAGGGCAGTTTACTATCAGAAGGATCTATTTATTTCTTTATTTTCCTTCATTCATAGACCTTCTCACTGAGGCTGGACGCAAATTACGATGATTGTGTATGCACTTTACTGATGAAGTGGTAGAATTATTGATGGTATCTTTTTCACTTGTAGGCTGGAGGGCCATATTTTTAACTTTCCTCCTATTTTTTAAAAAATCTTACATGTAGTAAAATGGCATTTGAGTGAGACATCATCATGGAACTTCTCACCATGATTTGACGGCCTTACCACTTGCTGGGAGCTTTTTATGCGTGGCTGCATTTTATAAAAACAGCATTCCCTCTGCAATCTGAACTGCATTCCAAAATAGTGCCACCTCAGTTTGCCACCTATTCCTCTGTGACACTATGCATAGAAAGGCACACAAAACCCCATCAATGGGGGAGAGAGGGGGGCCTGTAGAGGGCAGTTGTCTCTAGTAGAATCAGACTGTGAGTCTTGGTCTCCGTTTCCAGTTCTCCATGGGACAGAACTGCCTGTTCTTCATAGAAACGGTGTGAAAAGTGACAACCGGTGCCTATGACTTAAAAAGCCAAATCCTTTTCCCAGTTATATCTTAGTTGCTTCTGACTCTACTATGTGTATAATACAAACTGAAACTAGTTGTCAAAAAGGAAAGACGTAGATGGAATAAGGTAAAGACCTAGGACCACACCCCAGCCACCCCAATTCTATTTGAGAACACCCTCTATAAGCGCATATAAGAGTCTGCATCCTGCCCCCCCCCAGTCCTACTGGAGTCCTACTGGCGCCACTGCAGACAGGAGAATGAATGGGAAACATTCAGGCCGATTTAAGAGGGCCTGCAACAGGTGCTGACCCTGTTTCTCAGTCAAACTGGTAGAAAAGCAATGGGCTAGCCTCAAGAACATTCAAAAACAAAACAACTTTTTCCAGTTTCACAGAAGTGTTCTTGTCCATTTCTCCAAATCTGTATGCAAGATCCCTACAATACCACAGTGCAACCTACATAACAGAACTGAAAATAATTCTCACAAAAGAAAGAATTCACTTATGTCCACTCCATACTGATCTGAAACCAGAAAACACACACACACACACACACACACACACACAAACTTTTATTTATGCTTTTAAAATGTAACTGTTTATAAACATATATTCAGAACTGCTAAGTGTATTTGTTGCAACTAAACCTGGAGTTTTGGAAGACAAATGGATACTGTAAAAATTCCAGTAATAATATGGTTTTGTATTAATTTAAATGTCTGCCTATTTGGCAATATCAGTATTTTCCTCATATATATTGTTGACAAGTAAAACAAATAAGTTATATCAATCATATATGAGGGATGAAGGAAGAATTAATGGTGAGCTTAACAATTATTATTATTTGGATAATGATAAATTTATAAAAATGGGACTGAAAGGGATGTTTCCTTCACCATTTCATTTGAAACCTCTTTCTTTATGTTGCATAGAGAGGGAAGGGATGTTGCCAAAAGATGGTTTGCCTACTTTCCCAAATACCACTGCTCTTGGAATTGCTCATGCTGGTTCCTGGAGGTCTGGAACTTCGCCCCCCCAATCTCCCGGTGCTTTTGCCATGCCTGGGACCGTTAAACAGGTAATACTTCATCATGGTGGGATTCCTGACTTTTATCCCTGGGACATTCATCATGTTGCAGGAAGACCTCTACAGAGCATGCTAAGTATATCATCTTCCTATGTATCCATTAAGTGAAAGAAAATATAATTTTCTCCCAGAAAAGGACAGGTAAATATCTGCATTGATAAAACAGTGGGCTCCTAACTCACCTGACAGGCTGAAGGCTAAGCAAGAGGAGTGGGTGAAATTTGTGCCAGTTTTGAGAGGGTGCGGAGGGGAAAGAAAGGGTACCTGCCTGTCCCCACTGAGCTGGCTGGGATTGTTTTTACCGAGCAGGACTCTCTTTCCCAAGAGGGGGATCAGCTCACTAATTAGAGCCATAAACAACCCTCCCCCACCCCGCCACACACACCTCCTTTCCATTTCTTTCATTATACTATTAAAACGAAGGGTGTTGAAAGGATGTACTTTCAGAAGGGAACACAGCACCTTCATCTTACCCCAGTTAGAAAGTCAGAATGGGATCATCGCTACCATCAACCATTACAAATAAAAAATGTGTCATCGTCATCGTTCCACCCCCCACATTATTGTCCCCATTACAATGATAGCCATGATTAATGTTTGAAAAGACAAATGCTGGCATCCAAGCAGGTCTTCCTAGAAGTTTTGTCCTCACTCATTTGAAGGGCTGGGTAGTTACTTAGGGGGCGGGGGTCACCCTTCACATAAACTGAAGCATTTCCCTTTGTTTTTACCCCCATGTAGTCCAGAGCTGACCACAGCATTCAAAACAGGTGTGTGCGTGAGGGGGGTAAAGCCTGTAACCAAATCTGTTTATTTGAAAGGACACTGCTAGGACTACTTTTCTGGACAGGCTTCAGAAACAACAGTAGGCCCAGACCCACTTGGTTTGACTGTTTGACTCAGTCCAACCGTTTGCCTATGAGTTTTCAAGGTTTTGCTCCCCACTGCTCAAGAGAAAACGAATGCCCCTTCTCTTTGCCGCCATTTCTCCCACAAAAGTTTAATTTGGGAAGCTCTTTGGCTGTAAATCAACGATTCCCCCATTTAAAATATTGCAGCCCTTTAAAAAAATCTTATCTGTTCCTAAATTAAGTATTTAAACGAGATAAAATAATATATTGACTTTAAAAAAAGAAAAAGAAAAAGGAAGAAGCCCACAATCCATTTGAATTTGTTAAACTTTGAAACTTTCTAAGGTTCAACCTGTTGCATTGCTTAAACTTTATTCAGTTTTTCCCCAAGTGTTAAAATGGCTTATTACTTCGTGGAAGATGTTATTGAGGAGGGCCAGCAGCATACAGAGAGTTTGATTCAAGAACTCCCCCCCCAAAAAAGGTTCAGAAGTTTTGTTTCAACATAACATGCACTTTGCCACTATTTTGTCAGATCCTGACATTTTATACAAAGTGGATATAAATTAAGGATGCTGTGTTTATCCTTCCGTCTGATTTAATCATCGTGCGATTTCTAGAATATATGTGTGTGCGCGCCTGGGGAAGGAAAAATTAAAGCGGGCCTGCATTTTCTTCCCTCCCAATGAAGCCATATTTTTTTCTCTCTCCAAATGCAAAAGGATTCTTTACATAACAACTGAAACTCAGAAGAAAGCCTAATTGGATTAAGTCCTTTGAAAAGGAGGCGAAGGTGTCTGAATGGGCCCGCGGCAAAAGCCCCACTTTCGCTGCCATCTGTTTGGCAAGGCGAAAGTGGCTTCTGATTAATATCATCTTAATCAGTCCCGCTGCCATCGATCATAACCGGTCTGGGTTTCGAGGCCGTCGGCCCTTGAAGTGGTGCAGCCGGACGCAGTTTGGGACGGGGGAATCCTTAGATCAAGAGAGCCCCATTGAGTCGGAGCCGCCGCCGGCCGGGGCCAAAGCGCCGGGGAGCTCCAGCCGGGCGGCTTAGCGGAGCGGAGGGGGGGGGGGGGGGGAGCGAGAGGCCCCTCTTTCTCTCTCTCTCTCTCAGCCAGCGCCGGGAGCAGCTCGGGGGGCGAGAGTTCCCGCGAGGGTCCGGGGCTGGGGCGACTAATCCCGCGCGCCCTCCTCCTCCAGGACGCCCTCGCGGGGACGACCAGAGCGCAGGAGGGCCTGCTCT
>NW_015177010.1:1462288-1470763 GCF_001447785.1 Gekko japonicus
CCAGGACGCGTCCCCTCGGGCTAGGAGGAACTTGGACGGCCCGGCCGAGCCCGGACTCGGCTTCGTTGGCCAAGTTTTCAGGGGGAGCCGCTCGTCTTCCGGCTCCACAGCTGCACGCAGGACTCGAGCTCCGTCTCCTCCTCCTCCCGGGGGGCCGCTCCCCTTTCAGCGATCCAAGACCCCCGGGAGGAGGATCTCTCTGTTCAATGGAAACAGGACAAGGTGCCTCTCTCTCGGCGGGGTGTGTGTCTGTGTGTCCTCTCGGCGTAACTCTTCCAAGTTCAGGCAAAGGGGCCGCTCTCCTCCTCCTCCTCCGCCCCACCTCCTGTCCCGAGCAGCACCTGTCGTGTTCCTAGAGCCCACCGTCTTTCTAGCGGCGGAGCTGCCTTCGCGCCTCCTCCCAGGACGAAAGTTTCAGGGCAACTCACGCCTGGGCTGCCCTCGACCGCTGTCCTCTTTGCTGTTTTCACAGGGGGCTCCTGAGCCTTGCACAGAATCCGACAACTGGGACCTCTAGTCCAGTTGCCAGCATCCTAAACCGGATTAGCTACTGGGCAGGTGACATGAGTTTAAACAGTTTGGGGTGTGTGTGTGTGTGTGTGAAAACAGGATCCAAGCGCAGTAAGGGAGGGTCTGAGAGACTGGGAACATACAAAGATAATACAGTGGGAGGAGGGAGTAAGGCTGAGGTGCGAATCCTGCTTACTTTGAAGTAAGGTGGACAAAAATCAATGGGACCGATTTCCAAGTAAATGTGTTCGGCGCTGGGCCACAAAGAAGTTTGCTCTGGGCTGCTTTGTGCACTGCCGCTGGTCGCATCCTTGAAACCTGGGACGTAATTGAAGGGGTGGCCCTCACCCCAGAATCACCCATTGCAATAAAATAAAATAACTTGTCACCTGAGGTCAGCTAAACTCCAAGCCAAGAAGCCATCCCTGACCCACCGAAAATGGCACCAGACAGAAGTCAAGGCTTCCAAGCAAGTTCCCAAAACACTCTTGGTGCTTGCCCAAGCCACTGGCCTGTCCCAGCCACAGGTTGTTCCCCCCTCCCACCATAAAAGCATTACATGGCAACACACACGCACCCATACGAACAGCCCCAAACTCATGCCAAAAACAGACCTTCATATTTCAGTTCCATCTCCCTCTTCCCAAAGTTCACACCCCAAGAAGAACTCCATCCTCACTACAGTCATCACAAGAAAACTCTTCCGAACTGCACCCAACTTTGGGGACTCTCCAGCTCTGCAACACACTCTGCACCCTGAACTTTCAAGCGAAGTCCCGCTGAGCTCGACAGGACTCGGGTACTTAGGAGGACCAGGCTGCGGCTTGCCTGCCTTCAGTGGCTGGACTGCCAAGCTCAGGAGCACAGCCTCAGAGTCCTCCATACAACACGCACACGCACACTCCAAAAGTTGGGGAGAACCTCTGAGCCTGGGATCCCCACGCACCAAGGAAGAGTGGCACTTCCCCTCAGGGGTCTGATCAAATCCCTGCTGGGTCGGCCCAAATCTTTGAACTGTTGTGCTGCCCCGAAAGGCTTTGGACTGACCTGTGGAATCCATGTCAGGTTCCTCCAGCAACCCACAATGCATGCTGTTCCCATGGACAGTGCAGAAGCCCCCAAAAGTCCTGATGTTTTGGAGTTCCCCCTTGCTCAGAGATGCAGGCTGAAGAAAGAGAGAGAGAGAGGGAGAGAAGGGAAGTGTGTGTATGTGTGTGTGTAAGAGGTTGGGGGGAAGGTTAGAGGGGGGAAAGGGGGGAGAGATAGAGAAAGAGAGAAGAAAGGGGGGAGGAGAAGAGAGAGAGGGAGAGAGATCCTCAGTAAATCCAGCAGGGCAACGCCAGAGCCGTCAAAATGTTTGCGGATGTTTCATGGGAAAAAGCGTCATTTTATAGGAGCCCTGATGGGAGAAATGTCATTGATAGGCCGGCCAGCCTGATGAATGGCTGCTAGTCAGATGGGGATGTGGCAAGGCTCAATGTGAACCCCATTGTGCCACTATTTTGAATAAGAAAAGCTCTCGTCCAGGAAGGGGGGCTTCAGATCTACGCAAGCCCAACACTTCGGCTCCCCCTCCCCACTTGCCGTTAGGGAACGTTTGTCTAACCAAGTTCCACAGAATCCACCCCCCCCCCTCAGTCCCTCCTCCTTCCTCCACCATCCACCCACCCAGCTTTTGGCTCATTACAGCCTGAGATCAAAATTGGCTTAGATCTAGTTCTCTAGGGCACTATTTGGTGTATGTAAAGACCATGTTAGATCTCCTCCTCCTCCCCCTCTTGGGGAATCATTAATAGAGTTGGAGGTATCTCTCGAAAACTCAGTTTCTGGTGTTAGGAAACTGGTACATGCTTCTCTCCCCCCCCCCGCCCTCCCACTCTCCCTCTAAACTCTGCGTTTCACACACTACGTTTCTAGAAGTCCACCTGAGCTTTTAAACTAGATGCCCAAACTGTAAAGTGTGAATGTGACAAATGTTTTCATTAAGTGTATCTCGCACAGGTATACTTTTGTGTGACTCTCGATGTGAAACCCATGTTTGCTGCTGCGTAATGTGTGAAACTAAGCTGCAAGCAACCCCCCCACACACACACTGTTCTTTGAGTCCTCTGCTGCCTAATTTTTTTATACATTTTTGCCCCTTTCTTCTTTTCTTTACAAAAAAGAAAAGGGGGGGAGGGGGGGAAGACAGGTAATATGGAAGTTTTAAAGTGAGAAATTTAAAGAAGCCTGATCCATCCTTGAGAGAATTTCAAATTTTGTGAGAAGAACAGAGGCGAGTGGTGAAAGTCACCTGTAGATTTGCAAGGTAACTCACCCCCCCCCCACTTCCTTACAGGCTCGGGAGAGGCAAAACAAGGGAGGAAAAAGATGGGAGAAAGTTGTCTGTTTCTTCTGAAGGCGGCTCTGTGTGCTGGAAGGGGAAGTAGGCGAGCAAAGCTGGGGCTCTGATAAAGTGGCTGGTTTAGAGAAGGAAAAGCTGTGATTAGAATATGAATAGAACTCCAGGAGAGGAAGAGAAAGGAGGATTACGGCTGAATTACTTTGACCATGGACAGAGCCAATGCGCTTTAAAAAAATCTTCTCCCCCACACACACACACACACACACACACACACACACACACACACACAGAGCCTCCCTCCCTCTCCCTTCCTCCACTCTGTCCCTTATTTTCTCCTTAAGACAGAAAAACACAGGCCAGCAAGACATACATTTACCCTCCCCCCCTCCAGCACTTTACATAGCATATGAAAATCCCCGGAGAGATCTAGAAAGGTCCAGAGCAAAACTGCAAGACACTTTTTAGAATTTCACTTGTGAGTGACCACTGCTTCTTTTATGTGGGGGAGGAGGGTCCCACAATGTATAGATCAAAGTCTGCGAGTGAAGTTAAGTAGGAAAACTGAAATGGGAAGAAAGCGCTTGGAAGGGAGGTCTGGATAATAAATTCCAATGAGGAGTAGATGAGTTCAAAACACAGAAAGACGGAGAGAGAAGAGGAGAAGGAGCAGATCTAGTATCACAGAGAAGAGAATAAATATACAGGAGATCAAGGTAAAAGGGACTCTTTAACGTTCCGTGTGGCTTCTGTTCTCAAAAGAACCAGAAGCAGTGGCCAGAGCAGGAGGTCACACTGGCAAGAGAATGAGGTTGTGGAAAGCAGAGAAGACAGAATGGCCTACTCTACTTCAGACTACAGGTGGAGGATCACATTTTGGAATGTTAAAAATGTCCTACAAATAAGAGAACAAAACAAGCAAAGAGAGAGGGTGGAATCCTTCATCTTGCCATATCTTTTTTCTGTTTGCATGGAGGTTTCATTTAACATGAAGAAACATCCAAAGCTGGAACCTCCACTTAGAGATGATTTTGAATTTCTCACTGGAAAAATCTCTTTTTAATTTTGCTGCTTACTGGGGTATGTTGAACCCATGAATCCTCGTTTTTGTGCCCTTTGCTGTTTCTTTGTTCTAAACTTTCTCTGTAGAATGTATGCTTTGGTCACTGGGCTTGATCTTGTGGAACAGATCTAACCCAGTTTTATTTAATAAATTAGCATTGTACATTATACATATTTTATCAGAGAGAAAGACTATGAGGAACATCTGCCAAGCTGTTTAACATCACTGCATTTCCTTCCTCTTTCAGGTAACCCATAAATCTTTAGCACAGCCAGAGACAGGAGCCCTTGGACACAATCCAAGGGGGCTCTTGGTCCATGGCTTGCAGACTGTGTCTTCAACCGAGCCAGCCGATGGCTTAGATCCAGACCAAATGCTTTCACAGGCGCAAGGATTTCTATCCATGGAGCATGATTATCCATCCTCTGATAGTAGCCCCAAATGCTACCTACCCACTAGTCAGCCCTCAGCAGTTGTCTATGGTGCCAGAGGTGGGGAGGTGCCAACCAATGCTCCCTCTAAGCTGTGGAGTCTTGTGAGAAAAAATTCTACTTTGTGAGCTACTGGCATTAAAGTTGTGAGCAAGTGATTTGGCTACTGCAGAAATTAGTTGGCTCTGGAGTCATCCTTCCTGAGCGAAGACAAAATGGTGTGAGCTGGAAGCTAAAAAACTGTGAGTTAGCACACACCAACTCAGCTTAGAGGGAACATTGGTGCCAACCATCCAGACTGCTTCCCACCTGTAGCATTGGGGTCTGCCCTGGGAGACTCTCCAGCCATAGAAGGTGGCCAGTGGATAGTCTGCTTCTTTGTTCTCTCCCTTCATTTACTGGGCCCAGCATGCCCTCCTCCTCCTCCTCCTCCTCCTCCTCCTCCTCCTCTTCTCTGCAATGCCTCCCTTCACCCGACTGTGGGAGGGTGAGGATGTAGGATACAGCTTCCCGCCATGCTGTATGAAGCAAGAAGACAGGGCAATGCCAAGCCCCCACTACCAGGGAATGAAGAGGGCAGGTACTCCTGAGCCCCTGCCAGGCCTGGCCCTGTCATGAGGGGACAAGGTGGGTGGGCAGAGGCTTCTCAGTGCAGCCCAGCAGGGAAGAAGAGTGCTGTCTTCCTGCCTCCTTGCCATGTGGTAAGAAGAGCTTGGGTTCCCTATCCGAGGGCGCAAGCCCTGCCTGAAATCCTGTTCTTGGGGGAGAAGGGATCCCCAGGAATAGGATTTTAGGGAGCATTTAGGGCTGCTGTGGGAGGAGGGAAACTGTGTTTTGTGTGCTGAAACCCATGGCCCCACGGAAAAGTCTACTCTGTATCCAACCCAATGAATCCAACAACTACACTATGTCCAGGTCCTGTTTGTTTGCTTGTTTACTGGCTCATTTATATGGTGCTTATTCTACTGTAAGCTGCTTTGAGTCCCTCCAGGGAGGAAAGTAGGATATAAACACCTAAAGAAACAAATAAATATATGCTGTATGTATAGATACCCTGTACATTGTATATAACGCCTGTACAACAATTCAAACAAATCTACAAAACAGACAGCATGACTCAAGGAACAGAAACCACGACAAAAATATAAACAAAACAGACCATTCCTGCAGTCCTTTCCAGTCCACCACCTAAAGACCATTCCGCCATTCCATTTTGCTACCTTAGGATGCTGCCACCTCACTACCACTTAATTTCCCTGCATTTATGAAGCAGATCTGGTTGCCAGGTGGATAAGAAGAACTGGAATTGGTGGACATGCTTGTTGGAATGCTCTCCTCATACTGTTATCTTGGTAGTCTTTGCAGCTGGGTAGTATTATTATCTCCCTGTTACAGACAGAGAGCTGAGGCTGAAACATAATGAATTGCTTAAAGCCAGCTGATGAGTTCATGGCTGGGCTGGGATTTGAACTCAGAGGTTTCCCAGCTCAGACTTGACCAGTGCACTGTAGCACAGAGTTAAACTTCTGTTAAGGTGTACCATCTCATGTCTTGGCAATGAAAGAAAGAGGTACAGGGAATTATGATAGACTCCTACAATCATAAATGGCTTCGGACCTTAGAGTCTGTCCTATATTAATATTATATTATATTAATATTCATTAAGTATGTCTGGGTATCATGAAAACAGAGGCTTGCTCGTAAAGCTGTAGGACTCCTTTCCCTTAGAAATACACAAAATCCTTGAAAAACCTATATTAAATTATTTTTATTAATATAGTGATGTACTTGATGCCTCTCAGTGGTAAAAATAGACAGTCCCTACCTCTAAAGATTCTATAAGACAGAAAACAAAAGAACAAAGAGAGGAAGCTAAAAAGGGAAGGAGGGATCTTGTTATATGGCCTGGGTGTCAGAAGTTGAACAGATATGGCATATTTTTTATTCTGAGCAGTGTTCCCTCTAAGCTGAGTTAGTGAGAGCTAGCTCACAGTTTTTAGCCTCCGGCTCACAGAATTTTGTTTTAGCTCAGGAAGGATGGCTCCAGAGCAAACTAATTTATGCAGTAGCCAAGTTGCTCACTCACAACTTTAATGCCAGTAGCTCACAAAGTAGAATTTTTGCTCACAAGACTCCACAGCTTAGAGGGAGCATTGATTCTGAGTATTTTATTTTATTTATTTATTTATTTTACTTTACAAATTTATATCCCACCTTTCTGCCCTCACAAGGGCTCCAAGGCAGCTTGTGGGTAAATCACATTTAAAAACCATCTAAAACCACCCCTGCTAAAATCACTAATCATTAAAACAATTAAAAACAGAGCTAAAATGCGTACAAAGACAAACTGCAATTAAAACATTGGGCAGGAAGGAGGGATTACTGAGGGAATGCCAAAAAAACCAAAAAGACTTCACCTGCTCGTGGAAGATGGCAACAGAAGGGACAGATGAATCTTCCTGAACTGGCAGAGACTGATCAAGAGAGAGATCTTGGAGTTGTAGTAGATAACTCACTGAAAATGTCGAGACAGTGTGTGACTGCAATAAAAAAGGCCAATGCTATGCTGGGGATTATTAGGAAGGGTATTGAAAACAGATCAGCCAATATCATAATGCCCCTATATAAATCAATGGTGAGACCTCATTTGGAATACTGTGTGCAATTCTGGTCACCACACCTTAAAAAGGATATTATAGCTTTGGAAAAAGTGCAGAAAAGGGCAACTCGAATGATAAAAGGGTTGGAACACTTTCCCTATGAGGAAAGGTTAAAGCGCTTAGGGCTCTTTAGCTTGGAGAAAAGACGACTAAGGGGTGACATGATCGAGGTTTATAAGATTATGCATGGGAAAGAGCAGGTAAAGAAAGAGGTACTTTTCTCCCTTTCTCACAATACAAGAACCCGTGGGCACTCCATGAAATTGCTGAGCGGTCGGGTTAGAACGGATAAAAGGAAGTACTTCTTCACCCAAAGAGTGATTAACACATGGAATTCACTGCCACAGGAAGTGGTGGCGGCTACAAGCATGGACGGCCACTGTGTGACACAGAGAGTTGGACTGGATGGGCCTTTGGCCTGATCCAACATTGGCGTCTCTTATGCAGGGGTCATTTCGTAGAAAAAGAGCTAGGGGGACTCATTAGCATAACTCATTAGCATATGCCACACCCCCTGACATCACCGGAAGTGTGTCCTCCCCACAGCCGGTGGCAACCTCCAGCGGGCACCAGCAGGGAGCTCCAGGCCCCGCCCTCCAGCACCTCACCCGGGGGGATGGCGTCCCCCCGCGTCCCCCCCCAAATGACCCCTGCTTATGTTCTTATGTTCCTGGGGAGAGAGTTCCAGAGCTTTGGTGCCATGACCAAGAAGGCCCTCTCCCAGGTTGCCACCCACCTAGTTTCAGATGGTGGGAGCACCCGAAGCAGGGCCTCTGAAGATGACCGTAATGGTCATGTAGGCTCATAAGGGAGTAGGCAGACCTTCAAGCATGTTGGTCCCAAACAATTATAGGGCTTTAAAGGTCAACACCAGCACCTTGAATCATGCCTGGAAACAAACTGGGAACCAGTCTCCACAGGCCAAGACTGGAGTGAAATGATCCCTTTGACCCACTCCAGTCAACATCCTGGCTGCAGCCTTCTGTACCAAGTGAAGTTTCCAAGCTTCTCAAGGGCAGCCCCATGTAGAGCACTGCAGTAATCTAATCTAGGTGTAACCAGGACATGTATTACAGTGGCCAGATCTTTTCTGTCTGGGAAAGGCCACAGCTGGCTAACCAGTCAAAGCTGGTAAAAGGTGCTCCTGGCCACAGCTGCCACCTGTTTGTCCAGCAACAGGCCCAGGTCCAAGATCAGCCCAAGAGTGTGAACCTGTTCCATCAAGAGGATTGCAACCTCATCCAGAATAGACGACACCTTATATCCTAGGTCACACCTTTAACCCACCAGTAGCATTTCGGTAGTTTAATGAATTCACTGAATGTTGATTTTAATGTTACAATCAAACAGACTACAGTAGGGTTGCCAACCCCCCCCCCCGGTTTGCCAGGGGTCACCCATTTTGGGGGGGGGTTCTACCCACTGCCGGCCCGATGGCTGGCGGGGGAAGCCCCACCCCCAACCCCCAAC
>NW_015177010.1:1470839-1507591 GCF_001447785.1 Gekko japonicus
AACTCCGCAAGCTTGCAGGGAAAAGCCAGCTTCGTTCTTAAAAGAGAAACGCAGCTTCTCTTAAAGGGGAAATGCCGGCTGCTAGCTACTTTAAGTGCAGGGAACTGCTGTTTCTGGAGATCCGGCGCACGGCGGGAGGGGGGGTGGCAGATGTCCCCAACGTGACATCATCACGTCGGGGATGCCCCGCCCCCTCCAGGAACGCCCCCAAAGTCCCCCGCTGGGGGTGGAAGATGGACTTGGCAACCCTGTTTGGCTGGAGTGGGCTACAAATCAAAACGAAGTAAAAATCAACCAGCATGTCACTTTGCACCAAAATAAACTGTGGTCACGTCTCACCTCAGCCACCTACTCAGTGTTACAGTACCCCTTGTGTAAAAACCATGCCTGTTCTAACCCCACCCCATCATAAGGCTGTTGTGAAGACAAATGAAAAAGATTGTAAAAGGGGTTTGCATGTCAAAAAATACTACATAAATTATTACTAATAATGTTCAGACTCCAACTGTGAGGTGTTTGTGTGTGTATATATATATATATATACACACACACACACACGGAGAGTCTGATTACATTTGGAAGCATGTGTGTTGGAAGGATTCCAGGTACACTCTTATAATTACTCCAAACATGGGCCCCCTATATAGGGATGCCAGACTCCAGGTGGGACCTGGGGATTCCCTGGAATTAAAGCTTATTCCCAGACTACAGACATCAGTTTTCCTCGAGAAAACGGAGAAAATGGATGCTTTGGAGGGTGGACTCTATGGCATTGTACCCCACTGAGGTCCTTGTCCTCCCCAGGCTCCATCCGCAAATCTCCCAGAGTTTCCCAGCCTGGATCTGGTAACCCTATCCCCCATCCCCCACCAGTGGCCAGGGGGGACATGGCACCCCTACCCCATTCACACATACCTGAGCAGTGGATATGTCATTTCCCTGCAATTTTGTATTTCTCAAGACTGGATTCATGAAGATAGTGACTTCTTAGTTTCACACTTGATCTCCTGGCATCAGTTTTCATGTGCTACATCATACATAGACACTAGAAGGAGGACTTTTAAGAGATCCACATGGCAGAAGCCATTTTGTGTGCACCAGGCCTTGGAAAGACAAACAAGGGAAAGCATGTTCACGGTCAGGGTGTGAATAACCACACAAGCAAAGAAATAATCTTTCAAATAAGGATGCTGAATAGAATGTGCACAGGGAAATGTTTCTTAGTGACTTCCATTCCACATAACTGTTGTACGGTAATTCATGAAAACAGCCCTAAAATCAATCATTATTTTATTTTCATTCACTTATTTATTTCAATTTTTTATGTGCTACCTCTTGGCTTTACAAGATATTCAAAGCACCATACTGAAATAATACACTTGAGATGTAATACAAAATTACATACAAGATAATACAAAAGGCTGAGAACTAGTAATAACAAGCTCATAATGATCAAAACAATCAAAATAGCACAGATAAAAAGTTACAGTAGACTATAGTATAGAATAAAGGCCAGCAAAGCTTTACTGAAGACTTAAGGTGGGGGGGGGGGATCAAGCGCTGGAAGCACAAAGCAATAGGACAGACTTTGTTTCAAAGTGTATTATTTCTATCTTTATATTAAAACTCTTAGTTTTTGAAGTTCAAACACATTTTCAGCTTTATGGTAATGACCATTTTACAGAGCTCTCTCAGTCTCACCCCTCTCTCATTCTGCTCAGGCCCCAATGGAGGCGTTAACACTTGCCTTATTCCTACTCCTTTCAATAACTACAACACAATCACTTTATCCACATTGCTATAGAATTCATGGGGTGAAAAATGGCACCATGTAAACACCTCTTGAAAGGAAGTCTTGCAAACTGACTGTAACTACAGGAAAGATCTTTTCTGTGGTGGATCCCACCTCACCTCCGTAGATGAGGAAATCAGGAGAAGAGCCTCCAATGATGTTCTCAGCTATTATTCGTGTGGATTTTCATAGGAAGTCCTTCCCTACAAAGTACTTGCTAACTTTTAGAGCATTTCAGCACTGGAATGAGCTACACAGGCCCAGCACTGGAATGAGCTACACAGGCCAATTTAAGATTTTCAACAGTAGTTATTAAAATATTTGTATTTCCCATAGCCTTTCCCATAGCTCAAGGAGGCTTACAAAATCAAAAATGAAACATACAAAATATAGCAGGGGTTGTCAACATGGTGCCTGTGGATACCATGGCACCTTACTGACAACAACTGGCTAGTGACAACCTGGGAACTGCAGCTGACACATGGGGACATGTCGGAAGAGGTGGCTTTATAGATATACACAGGGGTCATTTCCTGCAGGAGTGCACAGGAGCGGACCTCCGGCAGTAAAGATTCCAGGGGGCAGGCACATGCAACAAGCCCCACCCCCTGCTCCCAGCAGACCTCAGTCAGAGCAGGAAGCAGCCAGGTAAGTTGCAGAGTGCCCCAGCCCAAAACAGTCCAGTGGCACCTTTAAGACCAAGTTTTATTCAGGTACAAGCTCTCCCTCCTCTGCGAGGACAGATCTGCACGTCCCCCCCCCCAATAGCTAGCAATAGCTTCTGGGGGTTGAGCCTGGGGAGGAGGGGTGTGGCATATGCAAATAAATTATGCTAATACGTTATGCTAATGAGCTCCTGCACCTCTTTTTCTATGAAATGACCCCTGGATATACAATATAACAAGATATATGTCTCATGGGTGGTGTTTAAATAGGTGATTCATTGTGGTCTGGTGACTCTGGTCCTATAACGTTTCCAAGGGCCTTCTGTGCCACAGCTTTAAAATATTTACCCATATTGTCTACTGTTAGCTACAGAAGCACAGTGTTTGCTTCAGATGCCATTTTACCACATTTTTTTTCCTGTCCCCTTGAAAATGTGCAGGGGTCAAGCTGGGGTTGTTTGAATACGTGCACCCAATTGTGTACCTCAGCCTTCAAGGAAGATTTCACATTTTGTTGTATTTTGTACTTTCTTGCTCCCTTTAAAAACACATAAAAGAACTTGAAATGCTTAGAATGCATCTATCAAAATATCGTGTTGGTAGCTCACCACATAAGCAAAAATTTGCTGTTGTAATTTTTTGCAATGTAGTAACACTGGAGTGAAAGGACTCACTTAACTTGGATTTGGGGATTTAGGTTGTAAATTGGACTATACCAATTCAGACTGCAGTCTGTGACTTCCAACTAATTGTTCATTTTACTTTTAAAAAACTGCCATAAAAACAGAAAACTAGCAACAGGAAGATGGGTTCTATTGGTGTCTTTGCTTGGTATATTGTTTCTATGTTTGCAGATAATTTTTAACACCGAGGGGCAACCCAAAATATGATCCTTCTCTAGGAATCTGAAGCGGGGTGATACATCTTGCCACCTCTATTCTTTGCTGTCTCATTGTAACCTCATTCTCCTGTATGAGGCAGTTACTTGTATGTAAACTTGCTTATTTAGTTATGTTCCTCCCTATGTCAAATGATGCATATCAGAAATGCTTTGCTCTTTTCTTCTCACAGATTTTTCTTCGTGTGGACACGAGCAAAACATCACATACATCTGAAAATTAGCATATGTCTTTATAATTTTAAAACAGGCAGAATTTAAAAGGTAAATGACAAAAAACAGCTTACATTTTTCTAGTATATAGGAATTAGAGCCATTGTACTATATTGGCTGCTGGCAGAGCAATCCTCTTACAAAGAGCTACATTTACAACGAAGTACCAAGGCAAATGCTGCCTTTTGGTTGTTCTTGCCATGAACTTAGCCCTTCACAAGACGACCAGCCATGAGGAAAGTTGCTTTCCATTTTTCCTCCTCAGGACCTTCCACTCAGTTATTATCACAGGCTCAATTATGTCAATATCTCTGAGGTAAAATTGGTGTAATTTCAAACAAAGTTTGGGGGGATATGCATTTTCAAAATATTTTTACATTGTTTTTCATCCCCCCCCCCCAATTTTTCAATGTTTAGTTTCAGCTTCAAAGTGTTTGATTTCTCCCTTTAAGTGCCCCTTTATACCTTAATGGTATGTCCATTAGATGTGTGAAGTGTAGTGCTGGGTCACAGTCCTTGTTTAGATGGTGTGACCAGTGAAACTTGACACTAGTGGGTTTTTAATAGAAAAAAATGAAGCTTTTACCAACTGTCAAAAATTTCCTCAGAATTTCAATATTGAAGTAAAGTTGTATCCATGTTGTCATGCTTCATAAAGCCCATTCCACCTTTCTCCTGCATATTTAACAGCTGTTTGATAAGCCAAAAATCAGAAGATGATAATGTTCTTCATCATAGTATTATCATTGTGTCGGGTAATCTTTCTTTATTAAATTTCTGCCTGTTAACCACCTTACCTACACCAGGAATAGAATCTCTTTTGCTCGCTCCACAGATGAGAGTGAAGGGCACCTGGGATTGTGGAATATGGTTTTGGCCTGGCAGCATGGGAGCTACTGTGATGTGATTCCTCTTTTCTGAGATGAAACTGTATATTCCTCTTGGCTGTGTGAGAAACCCAATGGTTTTTAGTAGCCCTGAGCTGAAGATAACATTTTTTGAAAATTCAGCACATTGCTATACTGCCCTTCCTCCTAGGAGTTCAGAGCAGCATACATGGTACCCATTACAGATGGCATGTTTGTCTATGAATTGATGTGTTTCCTCCTAACAACTCTAACACCGAGTGGAAACTGGAAAAAAATTCTTCTGTCTTGGCTATTAGGGTTGTTGTGGGCAAGACACCACCCCTTGGTCCAGAGTTTTTGCAGGCATAAAATAACTCTTTTTAACCCACTCGGGATCTGCGAGTCAGTGTGGGAACAGAAATCATTGTCATTTCTTAGCTCATGTATATATTTTAGCCAGCTTTGCAGTGTTCCAAGAAGGCTGCTGTTGTGTCTCCTCTTGAGCAGTTTTCCTCCCCAGTCCTGCCCACGCACAAGATAACTTACATTCTCCTGGAAGTAGTCCATTCCCTCTTTGAAGAATACCAATGTAAAAGAAAGCTTACACACAAACTTGGCAATGTAAATTTTAAACAAGCTTTAAAATGACCTTCTACCCTTGTTGGGGTGGGAAAGAAGAATGTTCTTCATGTTCCCCCGGACCATCAGTTTCTCATGAATATTCACAAATTTAGTACAAATTAAACTTTTATCATCAGCCTTACCTCTCCTAACTTTTGTTGCTCAAGATTACTCCTTCAGATTTATAGTACCTTAAACTGAGGAATGCCAGCCATCTCTTTATTCTAATGCAATAATCCACACTAGTAAAAGGTCTGCTTTAGAATTTAGGGCTGCACTTTTGAGAATAATTTATAAGGTAGATATCCCTTCCAGAAGCAAAGTAAGGCTTTGGCGAGGGTGGTGTGTGAACTGTATTCAGCATCTCAGCTGGACTAACACGGTAGTGACCTTCACATTGAATAGTATTTCTGGTAAATAGCTTCTCCTGGACATCACGGCAGAAAGTGATAAAGAAGTTTGAATGGGAACAAAAAACGCTTGTGGCAAATTTGCCTACCATAGCTCATTGTACTAATATCCCAGAATCATCCAGTATTCTTCAGACTTTTATATCTTCGTCTATGATTAGAGAAAAGTCATTGAACAATAGTCTGAAATAATTTACTGCTAAAGAGCTGATTTAGCCAGGCTAAGGGGTTGATTCACATTATCTTTCTGAGGTCTTGTTAGGTAGATTTCTAAGTTCTAGATTATTGCATCTCCCACTATCAGGATCCTTATCACCACCACCACTCCTGCTTTGGACATGTAGCTTCAGCATGACAGCTTACAAACTCCTTTCCCTTCCCATCCTCCCCAGGCTCCCCCCCACCCAAAAATATATATTTCTAAGAATTTCCCGATCACTTTCCCTCCTCTTGGCAATCCCCATATTCCTGCCTTATTCTTGCCTTCTCAGCCATTCACCAACCTATGTTTTATCCGCCTCCTATCTTCAGCTATATTTATTATTTATTTACTTCATTTATACCCCATCTTTCTCCACAGTGGGACCCAAAGCAGCTTACATTACTCTCTCCTCCTCCTTTTTATCCACATAACAACCCTGTGAAGTAAGTTAGGCTGAAAGTAGGAGACTGGTCCAAAATCAGTCCGTGAGCTTCCTAGCAAGATTGGGATTTGGACCTGGTTCTCACAGACCTTACTCTGAAGCTTTGCTACACCACACTGGCTTTCATGGGGTAGCTGCTGTTTAACAGTAGCAATTCACAAAAACAAACAAGGACCCAAGGTAAGTAGGAAAACCAAGGAGGAGGAAGACAGAGCACATGTTATAAAGAGAATTTAAGGAGTCCTCCCTTTTGAAATTTTTATTTACAGAGGAGGACTATTATTAATTATAAGGTTGTACAATATCTTTTGAGATTCTATGGAGATTATATTTGATATTCTTATACTATGAATTGTGAATGATTAATTATGAATGAAGAAATCATTGTAATAATATTTTTAATAAAATATAAAATTATTTATGATATGTTATAATCATCTGTGCACGGTATTTGTTGTATGTTGGTTTAACAGTAGCAAGCAGCCAGGTTGGGTTGAGTCATGCAAGTTGTGTGGTATCAAGTCAGCCACAGGTTGCTTCCAGGCCTTCGGTTTCCAACCTCTAGGTGTGACCTGGAAATATCCCAGAATTACAACTGAACTCCAGGCAACAGAAATCTGTCCCCCTGGAGAAAATGACTCCTTTGGAGTGTAGACTCTATGGCATTATATTTGGATGAGGCCTCTTCCTTCCCTAGACTCTGCCCCAAAATCTCCATGAAGTTTCCATCCTGGATCTGGCAACCCTAGCCAGGTCTGGCCCCTATAAGGTCTCTCTCAAAGGCCAAAACAGGGGTAGAAAGGGCCCTGCCTCTGCCTTTTACTGACAGAACCACACCTGGAACCTGTGGTTGCCTAGCAACAGCCACTGAGGGAGTCCATTGATTAAAACTACAGGTACTCCTTTTATAATTTTTGGATTTTTTAAGCTGCCCAGTGTTGTTGTTTTTCAATTTCACATTTTTCTGAAAACCTAGGGCCCTTTTCAGGTTTGTAGAAAGATCTGTCTTGCCTGTTCATAGCTGTGGTCACCTGATTTAAGTATTCAAATTTATCCTTACTTTGCTATTAGAATATAAGATACCACTATTGGCAATAGCATTATAATAATTGCTAGTTTTTAAAAAAGCCACCCGGTGATGGAAGAGGGGGGAATGTCAGCCTGAGTGGGCTGAGGCAAGGAAAGTGCTGAGGAAACTGCTCAGTTGCCAGCCATGTAGACCATGACATTCGCAACGGCAAGGACAGTTTCAAACAGAATCACTGTCATGTGCAAGCAGCTATAGTCTAGAAAAACTTCTACTGCAGGTAGGCTTTCATGTGCAGATTTAAGATTTGAAATTTACAGCCCTCTATGGCATCAACCCACAAGATTCAAACATATGAAATTGCTTTCTAGTAAGAATATTGATCCATCTAGTTCAGTATTGTCTGCTCTGAGGTGCTTTAACTGCATTAAATACAGGACTTTTTGCATGTTCTCTACCACTGAGCAATGGCCCCTTCCCTCCTCATCACTATTTCCCTCCTTGACTTAATTCCCCAGAACAGGTTTCTGCAGGGCCAGGTTGGAGCTCTCTCCACAAAAGAAAGCTCTACCTAGTGAAGTTCACTCCCTCTGGTGGTCCCTTTAATGGCTACAGGATGAGCCCAAGACACTGCAATCTCCCTCTCCCCAACCCTGGAGTATATTGTACAGGAGAGGTATTCCTTAATTCCTTCCAACCTCATAGACACAGCTCTGATTATGCAAGGTTGGAGACTGGTCAGGCTGATATCCTTAAGATGTATTGACAACACGTAAGCAATCTGTAGCGTTTTCAAATATTAGAAAATTCTCTCACAGAGAAGAACCAGAAGTATCTCATTCCAGAAATTGTGCACACAAAAAAGTAGATATTTCAAGGCATGATCTTTTATCAGAATATCTGAAGATTTTAAAAATGTTTAGAACGCTAATATCACTACACATTAATGTAAAGTTGTGACAGATCATCAAAAAGAAGCTGCAGCAAAGTATTTGGAAATTTTTAATTCATTTTGATTTCTGTTCCCTGTTAATAAAACTTTAGAAATAATAAATTAAAAAACCTGTGGCTTGGGTGCAGACTAAGCGTTTCCATGGGTACAAGAATTTCATCATTCTGAGGAGCAGGATGTTGAGGGGCATTTTGGGCTGTCGCAGGAAGGGGGAAGCCAGGAAACTACTCTGTGGGTAGAAATCCTTGTATTTGTAGAAATGTTACTTTGGATCCGGCTCTGTAAGCCCAACAACAACTGTATTTAGACAGTCAGACTTCCACTGAACACACTGGAAGATCCTACAAAACTGTTCCTTCAGAGCTCATTGATTTTAATGTTACATAACTACTGTAAAGTTAGGCACATGCTTTACCTGGATTACCTGCACCCTGCAGATAAAGGGTGCAATCCACTGAGCATGGCTGATCTACAGTGTGCTTCCAGGCACTTCAAGAGGAAGCAAAGGTTGTGCAGTACTGGTACCCAATGAGTGGATGCCTAGCTTATTACTACAACTCAAGTCTGCACACCAACTACTGCCTCTGCTGTCTTGAGCAATGCCTTCCATTCGGGGGGGGGGGGACACGGCGACAAGAAATTAATGAGAGGCTGATTTGCTCCCTTGGTTGTTAGTTAGTGCATTGTCATTAATTCCTTCTGATTGTTTCCAGTTGCCCTTTTGTCTTCTCTGGTCCTTGATCATTTACTCATTATACTTCGCCAGTTTTAATCTGGGAATAATGTTCATAGATTGAAGTTCTTGGAATAAGAGTTTACAGGCATATGGTATGCGCAAGGATGACACATGGCATGAAGACTTGCAGTAGTGGCACCTAAAGGAAAGGCAAAACAAAAGCAAGGTCAATGTATGTATTCCAATAAACTAAAGAAGAAAACATTCAAGGTTAGATCAAAGCAACTGATCATATAGGATAGGCAGGACATGTACTGAATCAGGTCCACAAAGTGTTGAAATTCTCTTGGCCTTGGGTTTTTACAAAAATGGTGATATCCACAGCTTATATATTATTTTAAAAAACATTAAATGTACAGAGAAACCATAAAATGTAAAAAATATATATCGGCCCCGGTCACATGGGCCAGAAAATGCGGGGGGTGGGGGTGGCTAATTGCCCCAAAGGAAAATAACATGCGGCAGCCAAATCAGAAGTCCTTTGGAGGTCCCGTGGGTAGGTGTCAGGTGCAGATCAGATGGATAGTCTGCAGCGCAGCAAAGAAGCAGCATGGCGCATTCAAACCGGCACTTGTGCCGCGCAGCTCCTGTGGCAAACGCCGCTTCCTGTTTGTGCGCATGTTCCGTTGGGTGCTTGTGCGCATCCTGTGGAGACTTGAAAAAAACCACCCTTCTTTGCGACGGGACATGGGCGAGCGCAGGATGCCACAGAAGTCCACCGGAAACGCGGTCAGACGCCCGCCCTTGCCCTGTGGTTTCTGGAAACTAGTACCTCGTATGTACTAGTTTTTAACTCTGCACCTTCGGCGGGGAGCCACGGGAGCACTGCGCTTCCCAGATGTTGAGGTGAAATCGCGCCCGGAAAATCCACGGGACTCCCGTGCCTCTCCCGCGGCAACTTTGCCATGTGACCGGGGCCATCAAACAGCTTTAAGCCATGCTAAATGCTACATATGAGCAGCTGCTGCACTGTCCAAAGTTATACACTTGTGTTCAAGGAAAGACCTTTGCAATGTTATAAAGAATTTGTATCACGTTCCAGATGCTATGGAGCTGCTTCAGATATAGCCAGAATCAGGCAAACTATTCTTGTGGATGAAGATGCTAGAAGAGATACGTACATTACTCCCTAAGAAAGCAGTTTGGCTGTTTTGGGGGTGCCGCAGATTGACATTGTCCTACCCAGCCCGAGATTATCATAGCCACAATTCAATGGCATTTTCTTCAAATTCCTGGAGAGGTGGTATTCAAGTGGAGCATACTATGGAAGTGCGTTCATATGCACCATATATCTCTGCTTTTACTAGTTTCCAGACTCTAGTCTGAACTATTACACCTCCTTTTCAGAACACTCCTCAAATTTACTTGGCAGAGAAAGAGGGGAATGTTGAATTTGTGGAAACTAGATGCCTGTTGTCAAAGACTGGTGGGTTAGTTCAAATCAAGATGTGAAATTCAGTCCACCCTCCTAACTTTCCTTTCCTGTAAAGAAACTGAACTGTTAACCTGTAAACAGCTTTGTTCCTTGCACACTTTGAACATTCATAAACATTTCATGCAGTACAGCCAATCATCGTAAATTTAAGTTCAATACCATATTCATGGAGATTACACGCACATGCATTATGAACTCAAAGTATTTTTTCACCCATCTATTTTCCTTGAGTTTATCCAGCTAGAAACACATTTCATGCATCTGATCAAAAAGGACTATGGATCTACTAATGTTTATGCCACAGTAACTTTTAACATGCCACAAAAAACTTTTTGTTTTATATATTTATTATTTTAAACTATTTATATAGATACATTTTGCCCCAACTTATATCTCTTGAACTCTGCAAAGCAAAGCAACCAAACAAACACTTTTATTTAAACTCCCAATTTTAATCAACTTTATCACACAACAACATGAAAAAGCTTTCCCTCCTTCCTAAGGAAAATAAAACAGGCAGGCAAACATTAACCACATCTGAAATGCTGAGAATCTGAAACCCAGTTATGCCATCAATGGAACCTGTGGTTTTGAAAGTCACCCCCTTTGGTTTAAAAAGTCTCTCAGAAAGACAGATTTCAAATATACAGCAGACAAGGTACTTTATCTTTTACTAGGCCAATGCCAGCCTATGGACAGATGGATTATTCTGTGCTCTGTTCTTGCACTTCCACTACACAATTTCCAGTGCTGACCAACCTGTTGTAAATATTTAATGCAACTGATCTTCTGGCAAACTAGCGGCTGCCCTGACGGCTATGTGAGTCTCTGCTGCAGCCCAGTATTACCAAGGAAACCCTCAGACAGTAGCACAGCAATGTTAATTGTGGTACTCCAATTTAGGGGTGAAGAATGAGAGTCCCCCTCAATCTAATTTGTGAGCTGAATGAATGGCTGGACCTGTACTTGCTGGAGCTGAGAGGAAAGACCACAATAAGATTTAAAAAACCCAAAACAAAAACACTACAATTAACAGGTTTTTTTTTTATAATGATTGTCCAAAAGTTAAGGGAAAAGAGCACACTAATTCAGCAGCTTGCAGTTTTGTTATGACCGAACAAGTCAGTTTTTAGGAACATAAAAAAAGTCAACAGCTTAACTAAGTCAACCACATCCAAGTCACAGAGCTAACTGGGAGTGGGATGAACAGGGCTGCCTGGACATTATCCACCCCCCACCCCCGTGCAGTGAGACCAGGAAGTAATTCCCCAATTATCTTCCATAATGCTCAAACAACTGCATGATCTCCCAGTTCAGGTGCTCACTTCTGAGCACAGTGTGAAAAGGGTGTGTGTGTGTGGGGGAGGTACAAAAGCTTTGAGACCCATTCGTTTCTCAGCATGGGCATGCGAAGGAATATGTGAGGTAGGGGAAGTGAGCAACGTTTAAACAGCTTTGGAGCTTCTGCTGGCTTAGTGTGAGAACTGGGTAGGATTCCTCAGGGAAGCAACGTAGCCAGGAAAAAGGGTCTAATTATTGTTGGCTGACTTGGAAATGTTGGTGTAAGGTGACCACTGTGGATGACGTTTTCCTTACACGGGCTGCTGCTGGCCCCTCCTCGAAGAATCCCTATTGTAGTGCCACCAATTCCAACTTTCCAGTGTTCACTGTTAATTTGCGCTGGAAGTGTTACTTGGTATGTGGTCCTTGGCCGTAGACCCTACTCAGGCGAACATTTTTGCCTTTGTGTCTTTCTATATTGCTTTTAGCTCCATGTGCTGCAGCAAGCGTTTCTATATAGAAATGTCTTACTAGAGCTGGAATTATCGGCAAAGGCCATTGCAGAGGTTTGGAGCTGCTGTAATTGCCTAGTTTCTATTGTGTGGCTCGTTATAGGGCTGCTTGGCTCCCACAATTGACAGACAGAGCACATAATCACCTAATAACTGGATAAGAAACCCAATTACAGGTTATGTTCCCCATCAGGATTACATCCCTTAAATGTGTTTCCAGAATCTATACAGGGCAACTTACACAGGTTAAACAAGTTCCGTGAAAGTTTTACACATGTAGTGACAAGAAGTAATTGTTTAAAACAGGTTTTTTAAATTTAACTTCTTTTTTTGGGTGGGGGTTGCATTTTGTGTGTGTGTGTGTGCGTGCCCGTGCCTGGAAGTCATGGCGACCTCTGGCGACTCCTATTGGGGCATGGAGAAGTAGCTTGAGAGCCTGCCTCTGCCTTCCGATCCTGGTATTGTTTGGAGGTCTCCCATCCAAATACTTGCCAGGATCGGCCCCGCTTAGCTTCCGAGACCTGATGAGATCGGGCTTGCTTGGGCTATCCAGTTAAGAGCAATGTAACTTTTTTTTTAAAGTACATGTTGGCAATTTCATGGAATCTGACAACTGATATGGATTCATGAGAATCTCAGAATTCTATATTTGAAAACAAAAACTAAAGTTTCTAGTCCCCATGACTGTAAAACTATATGCTTGAAAATATGCAGGTAGTATCTGCATAAGGCTGCAAACTCAGATGTTCAGAAAGTCAATCTTATTCACCTTTCTGTGCCCACAGGCCTCTCCCCTGCAGTCAATTCGTTTCTTCTGGCTTCCCAATATTTTACTTATTTGACACATTTATATTTTTTCCCCTTGACTCTTTTCCTCTATGACCTTCTTTGTCTTTCAGGCATCTTCTTCCACTCATTTGGTCACCATGCCCCCAGCCTATCATATTTTTCCTCCTTTGGCCTACTCCTGTGCTTTGCCCCGTTTCCTTCCCCGCCCTCCCTACCCCTCCTTCAACTTAGCTTCCCTAGCACCACTGCCCGGGTCCACTTTTCCATCCTAAACTGGGGGCCCCAATCTGGGTCCGCTTGCGAACACTGTTGGAATTTTGAGAATAGGGAATGGGCACCACCACAAATGGCTGCCACTGGGTACTATGGCCAGTTACAAGATATTGAAAGACTGCAAGCCAAACACCTTCCCACGATGCAGGCAGCTGTTTCTAAATAGATGTTCTCTGCAAACACAAAACTGATGCTCTGCTCGGTTCTTCTGAAGCACCTCCTGCTCTAGTGAGGAAAAGGAAAGCCAGGGCTGGTTCGTGCTTTAGAAAAGAAAGAGATGGGCACTAGGAAACCCCACTAATGGGCACTGTATTGGGAATCACTGCCTTAAGCCCTATAAGGTCTTTATCGTAGGCCAAGCATTGCGCTGTTTTTTAAGACTACTGCAGTTGAAACTGCATGAAGTTTTTTTAGGGCTGGGCAAGCCAACACAGGCAAGGGCCGTGCCCAACAATGACCACCCAGTTCAAAGAACAATCCATATACCCTTTTATTTCCCCCTTCCCCAAGACACAGGCTCAAAAGCACAGGAAGAAATAGGTGGCACAGTAAACACTGGTAACAGAGTAACCTATTTACAATCTCAAACCTGGGGGAGGGAAAAAGAGCTTTTGCTCACCCCAGTCTCTGTGGCCTCCTTTTCCTTTTGCTATGCAAAAGTCCAAGCCATTGAGAAAAGGGCCAGTTCCAAGTTCCATGAAGTTCTTTTGCCAGCATTTTCAGTATGGTCTGATTTGGGTCTCGAATGAGAAAAGGACATTGACACTGTTGGTCTCCCCCTCTTCTGAAAATGCTGTGACAGGTCAGCCACTGGTAACATGGGATGATACATGCGGTCACATCTTTGTTTTAGTTTTTACACTCAGCTGATGAGCCCTTTTTGTTTTCCTAAAGTTTAGACTTGGAAAAGCCCCCCCCCCCCGGACGATCTCCAGACAAGTAGATAATCTTCTGCCAAAAAACACAGGGGAGAGTCTAGTTTCCTTTTAAATGATTTTGTCCTGTAAAGACATAATCCAGCAGCTCTACAGGCACTAAAACACTTCACTAAAACCCTGATGAGAAAGACTTTAAGAATCTTTGAGCACTTGCTTTGTAAAAATAACAGAGACATCATCCTCCGTACTGAGATAAAGAAATTGTTTAAAAAATCATACATCCTCCTTTCCATGCAGCACTAGAAGTATCCTCTGCAACGCAGATCAAAACACAATTTATTTGCAAAGTGCTATTCTAATTACTACAGATATGCATTTTCAATTGTCAGCAAAAGCAGCAGAAACTGTTAAGTAGAAACTTACAGACAAAACCAAGACTTGAGGTAAGCCTCATGTAAACATGACAACAAAATAAATTGTCTACTTACCAGCCAGAATATCCCAGCAATCCACACTGGCCACACACATCCACTTCAAATGCATCACTTGAAATCATAAGTCTTTCCAGCAAGAGCATGCTGGCTCCATAGCCTATCAAGCAATCCCGTTCCATTTCTCCCAGACGTAAGCCACCATCACGAGATCGGCCTTCTGTAGGTTGCCTTGGAACACACAACAGGCAGAGTTGCTCTGGAATGCTGTCTTATTTAAACCAAAAACACATTTCTCCACAGAACCACATCAACAAACTGCTGTTAAAAGGTTCACACTTGCTGTCCCTGATTCTAAGGGAGGTATGAAATTTCTCCCCGGTCCATTCACAGAGCATTTCTGCATGTGCAACACCTGTTGTGCAAGTGTGAGCACTAAAAATAAACGTCGTAACGCTGTTTGCGCTAGGTTAAAACTACTGAATCCAAATTTTCTTTTCCATGTGCACAAGACATATCACAAGGTATTATTTGATATGGTCATTATTGCATATGGAGTGCTATGGGGAGCACTAGAACTTGTGCTATTGTTGCATCCACACAAAAGCGTATACCCAGAATTAAACTCTGATGGTCTTAAAGGTGCCACTGGACTCAAACTTTGTTCTCTTGCTTCAGACCTACATGGCTGCCCACCTGAATCTATTGTTGCTCTAGTGGAGCAGCTCTAAGTATGTTTCTCTTTCCGCAGACATCTTTTTCTGGGTCTGCACACGTGTCATGTGGACTTATGGAGGGTTTCCCCTAATTTTGAGAAGGTTTATAACGAGCTGCTGAAGGTCAGTAGTACAGAACCATAAAGCCTTTCCTCCACTCCCACCCTTTCCTGGGCTCACAGCAGTAGTGTTGCCAAATGGGCAACAAAATCCATGCAATACCGTTTATTAAGACCAAACAAAATAGCACAAATATTTTGTGCAAACTTTCGAGTTTTCCAGAACTGGATGTAAGAAAACCAAACCAAACAAACAAACTACAAAAAACTAGCCCAATGAAGAATTGTGGGGAAATCAAAAGGTTTACACCAATGTTAATCTGGTTGGTTTTAAATAAGAAGCATCGCATGGATTTTGGTTTTGGATTTTGCTTGGAACCATTATTGATACCAACTTCTTTTTTTTGTCAGCTATGCATCTATTTTTGCCCAGTCAACACTGAGAGGCTTTTTCTTCTTCACATAAAGTTATGTTTACTGATATGATGTAAAATCCATAAGTGGTAATCAGTTCTTTGAAAATCTTTCTAAAGCTTACAGGACACCAAAGCGTTGCACTGTAGTTTCAAAGTAATGTTTTGCATCTTTCAAGGCACATTTAAACTTTTTTGAATCCAAGCTCTGTTCAAAATTCTGCACAGGAATAACCTGCTGAAAAACTGAACAGTCCTGACTCTACAAGATGAAAGTCAACCCTAATGCAATAAAGCTGGCTTTTACAAACTGGAAATGTGGGCTCATGTTTCTGCCATACCTGGTAAGGACTGCTCTTGGTCCTCGAGCTCTGGCATGCATCTTATCCAACACCATGTGCTTCAGCTTCTGATAATACACTGGCCCGAAATAGATATAGGCTTCTAGGGGCTCCCTAAAAAGGAAGAAAGGTAAAAGGCAAAACGGAGGGCTGTTTGAGGGACCTGTGCACAGTAGTACACAGGGAATATCTTCCCCCAAGTCACATTCTCTCACCCACCACCCTGCTTTAAGCCTCCAGCCTACCCCATTTTCTTTGCTGGTATGCTTCCTTCTGCAGCCCAGGAGCAACATCTATGTGAACAAGCAGTAAGCCTTCAAAGTGAGGAACTCCTGTCCCAAGACATTGGCTTCAATGCCTTGTGATAGGCTCCTAGCGTCTATTCAAACTGTATGTATTTCCACAGGGCCGGTGTTGGTTTTTTAGGCCTGTTTAATTTTTACTGTCTTTTGTGAGCTGCTCTGGGCATGTTTGGCACAGAAAAAAACCCACCAGAATATAAATTCACTGAATGCATTTCTATCCCACCCTTCCTCCAAGAAGCTCAGGGCAGCATATATGGTTCTGTCGTCTTCCATTTTATCCTCACAACATATCATAAACCAGGCTAGGCTGACAGAAAAGAGAGAATGACCGGCCCAAGTCACTTCATTATAGTGGCAAGCAGGGATGTGGACCTGGGACTTCCTGGTCTTAGTTCAATACTCTGAACCACTACACCACACTGGGTCTCAGATGGCTTTCAAAGTATTAACTCAGTCACACTCATGATCTAGATAAATTCTCTGTAATGAGGCCCAAGAACCCAAGTTACTGTACTGTCATGTTGTGAGTTGCCCTGAGCCCCATTGTGGGGGAGGGGCAGGATAAAAATCAAATTAAATAACTAAATAAAATAAAGAGAAGGTGAACCATAAGAGTTATTGCTGGATGTCCCATTTGCAGAGTGTTCTGCCTTGTAAGATGGTGCCTCCTACATACAATAAAAACATATGTACAAACATACACAAGAGGAGGAGGAGAAGAAGAGATTGGATTTATACCCTGCCCTTCACTACCCGAAGGAATCTCAGAGCGGTTTACAATCTCCTTTCCCTTCCCCTCCCCCCAACAGACACCCTGTGAGGTAGGTGAGGCTGACAGAGCTCGTGAGAAAACAGCTCTGAAAGAACTTGTGACTAACCCAAGGTCACACCAGCAGCAGCATGTGGAGTAGTGGGGAATCAAACCCAGTTCTCCCAAATTAGAATCTGCGCTCCTAACCACTACAGCAAACTGGCTCTCGTAAGAGTTTAACTTATGTTCCCTTCTCCAAGATTCCCAAGTACGTAGTTCCATGATCACAGGTTGTTCCTGTTTTTCACACAGATCAATGGAGCAGGATGTGCTCCATTGACTTGTAAGGGAAAAAGTGGAAGCATTTGCAGCAGGGGAGGGCAAGTAGAAACAGCATAGTCTGGACACACCTAAAAACCAGTCTAGGAAACAATGGCCTAGAGAGTGACTTCTGCAATTAAGATTCCTGCTTCCACAACTCATCCCCTTAAGCAGAATCAATTTACAGCTTGGCATTCTGAGCTACTCCTGAATTCTTGGTTGACAATTTTGATTGACTCCTATGCTATTACTTTGCTTACAGGAGTGAACTGCAAGAACACTCCTGCGATAAAAACCGTAACAGAGCAAAGCAGTTTTTTAGATTCCCTAGAAAATGCATTAGACAGAAGTTTCTGACAATAGGTTGGGCAAAGGGGGGGGGAACACACTCCACACACAAGAATTTCCCTAGAAAAGATAACTCTAATGTTATTTTTTTCTTATTTAGGAAGGCAATAAATCAACAGATGGTTCACGTTAGTGGAACAGAATATGTCGGGGTGGGGTGGGAGCACAGGGTTATGGTGGGAATGGTGGGAAGTAGAAAGGTAGGATTAAGACACATTTGAAAATGCAGACATGTCGGGCCATATGGCCTCGTCCTGTTCCTAAACTGTCTCCTGTTCCTGTCTCCATGTCTCTCAAGAAAGTCTGATCGACACAGCAGGAAGTTAACAGAAAGCCAAGAATGCCAGACCGACTCCACAATTAGGAGAAGCCATGCACAAAAAGTCCCGATGAACAAGCACCTGCCTTCCATACCATTTTTTACTACGGTATTCAATTTAAGGCTGCTAATCTTATTCCAAGACTATGTAAAAATGTCTGCCAAAACTCCTTAGAATATTTTAAAACATCCTTCTCTGTATGCATAGTCAGCTTTTTAATTTGATAGTTTAGGGAAAGGTTTTTTTTCTTAAATCAATTCATTTAAGTGCGACATACTCATGTGCTAACACAGTACTATTAGGTATTAAGCTTAAAACAAAATGAGATGCATTAAAAATAACAAGGAAGTGCACCTCTTACTCCAGTTTCTTACAGGAGGCTCTTACCCAGTGATGCCAGATGTTACATAGTCCTTTCCTAAGTAGTTATAGCCGTGGCGAATGAGATCTTCACACACATCCTTAACTTTACTGCCTCCAAACGCTGTTCCATAGTGAAACCTGCCATCTAAGACACCAGCTTTTCCTGCCAGAAGTTCAATTAGCTTTCCCACCTGTAAAATAGAAAACAGAAGAAAAATCAAAAGGATGATTCCCCCCCACACACACATCTCACTTTGAAATCTCTTTCTAAAAAGTCAACCTTAAAGCAGTTATTTTCCCCTACATGCGTTTAAGGAGCAAGTAAGATGTAATCCATGGGGGAAAAAAAGGTGAGGATACACAAAACGCTGTAGGTTTAGGCTGGGATGCAAAGAACTGGTTAATTCATTGCATTTAATTATCCCAGGGGGATCTGGGACTGCGTTTGCTGAACTGTAACCCCCAACGCTGCATGATGAGCCACCTTGATCCTTCCCCTTCCAATACTGTATGACAACTGAGACAACTACAGAAAGCAGTTTGTGGAACTTGGGGAAGGTCCTACTTCTGAAACAAAAAAAAATCAGTATCCCACTAGCAACTTGACCCTTTGATATGCACCTTAAATAGCTCACTGGATCCTAGAAAGGAATCTGAAGTCAACCTCTGCCATCACAGCTGCTGTGTAGGCCAAGCTGATCTGTGTCATATCCTTGCTTCTTCCAGGAATCTGTGCTGCCTCTCCAAAAGGTGGAACGGGCTATCAGACATCCAAGCAACCCTGTTTCTCTAGTGGCTCTTGATATTTTGTGGCAGGACTGGAATCGGAGAAATACTCTTGCCCTCCAAATCAAAGTTATTACTTGGAATTTCTGTCCCCGCCTCAGGAAGTGGATACAATGAGCAAACTGATCCAGGATATCTTTCTTCAGTAAGACAGAATATCAATGATGCAGACAAACAGAACCCTACTGGGAAAGCCTGGGAACAAACATCATTTTGACTATAGGTAATTCAGTGCTTTGTAAACAGAGGGTTCACACCTCATTCAGCAGCAGGTAGAAGAGTAAACAGATATGAAGACTATACAAATCAATCTCTTCCAGATTTATCTATAGGCAGGATGACAACCTCTAAAGGAGGTACTAACTCACTGTCACCAGCTTTCCCTTCTACAACAGTCATTAGGAAGAGGAGCCTACCAGATAATTGAGTGTGTCGGCCAGGAGAATAAAAAACATAAAATACGAATGGGGTAAGATATTAGACCAACTACTGTCAGGAAAGGAAAGCACATAAGAACATAAGAGAAGCCATGTTGGATCAGGCCAATGGCCCATCCAGTCCAACACTCTGTCACACAGTGGCCAAAAATACCAGGTGCCATCAGGAGGTCCACCAGTGGGGCCAGGACACTAGACGCCCTCCCACTATTGGCCCCCGCAAGCACCAAGAATACAGTGCATCACCTGCCCCAGCCTGTGAGTTCCTAGCTATACCTTGTGGCTAATAGCCACTGATGGACCTCTGCTCCATATGTTTATCCAGTTCCCTCTTGAAGCTGTCCATGCTTGTAGCCACCACCACCTCCTGTGGCAGTGAATTCCATGTGTTGATCACTCTTTGGGTGAAGAAGTACTTCCTTTTATCTGTTCTAACCTGACCGCTCAGCAATTTCATGGAGTGCCCATGAGTTCTTATATTGTGAGAAAGGGAGAAAAGTACTTCTTTCCCAACCTGCTCTATCCCATGCATAATCTTATAAACCTTGATCGTTTCTCCAAACTAAAGAGTCCCAAGCGCTTTAACCTTTCTTCATAGGGAAAGTGTTCCAACCCTTTTATCATTCTAGTTGCCCTTTTCTGCACTTTTTCCAATGCTATAATATCCTTTTTGAGGTGTGGTGACCAGAACTGTACACAGGACTCCAAATGAGGACGTACCATCGATTTATACAGGGGCATTATGATTCTGGCTGATTTGTTTTCAATTCCCTTCCTAATAATCCCCAGCATAGCGTTGGCCTTTTTTATTGCAGTCACACACTGTCTTGACATTTTCATTGAGTTATCTACTACGACTCCAAGAGCTCTCTCTTGGTCAGTCTCTGCCAGTTCAAACCCCATCAACGTGTAGCCACTTCACTGCTTACTCCCAACTCCAAATCATTAATGAACAAGTTAAAAAGCATCGGACCGAGTACTGATCCCCGCGGTACCCACTGCTTACCACCCTCCACTGAGAAAATTGCACATTTATATTCACTCTCTGTTTCCTATTAATCAGCCAGTTTTTGATCCTTTTATCCTTTGACTATTGTTATCCTTTGACTATTTTATCCTTTGACTTGCCCTTTTATCCTGTGACTATTGAGCTTACTTAGGAGCCTTTGATGAGGAACTTTATCGAAAGCTTTCTGGAAGTCAAGGTAAACAACATCTATTGGGTCTCCCTTGTCCACATGTTTGTTCACACCCTCAAAGAACACTAACAGGTTAGTGAAACAAGATCTTCCCTTACACAATAGTTTTTGTTCATCTATGTGCCTATTAATTCTTTCCTTAATAATAGTTTCCACCAACTTACCCGGTATCGAAGTCAGACTGACTGGCCTGTAATTTCCCGGATTGCCTCTGGAACTCTTTTTAAAGATGGGAGTGACGTTAGCTACCTTCCAGTCCTCAGGAATGGAGGCAGATTTTAAGGAAAGATTACATATTTTTGTAAGGAGATCCACAAGTTCACATCTGAGTTCTTTCAGAACTCTCAGATGTATGCCTTCTGGGCCTGGTGATTTATCAGTTTTTAAGTTGTCTATCAGTTGTAGGACCTCCTCTCTCATCACCTCAATCTGACTCAGGTCTCTCAACATCGATCCCGAAATCAGTGGCTTTGGAGTGGGCAAACACTTCTCATCTTCCACAGTGAAGACAGAGGCAAAAAATGCATTTAGCTTCTCAGCCATTCCCCTATCATCCTTCAGTACTCCTTTTACCCCTTGGTCATCCAAGGGCCCCACTGCCTCCCTGGATGGTTTCCTACTTCTAATGTATTTGAAGAAGGTTTTATTGTTGGACAACCTTTCACAATGCTCACTTGGCTGGCTCATTCTGCCTTATGAAGAACAATGCATGATGTGAAAGGCTGCATTATTCTTTAATTAATATAACACTTATATCTACATATGAAGAGGTAAGGACATCTAATTTTGAAAATGCATTGAGACATTACTGACCGTCATACGTGATGGGAAGCCATGGGGATTCATGATGATATCTGGGCAGATTCCTGTGTCACAAAACGGCATATCTTCTTGAGGCACAATCAGTCCACAAACCCCTGGAACATAAGAGTATATTTCAAACAACAACAACCCCCCCCAATGAGTATTGCAGTGCCAGTGTCAAATACTATACACTCTTGTATTGTCTCCTTTCTCATGGGGCACTTCTGGACAAGAGTTAAGGTTTGCATTAGCCTACACAGCAAAGTTTCCTGAGAAAAGAATTGGAGGACCAGATCTCTTTTGGAGGGTTTCTAGGCTTAAAATCAGTCAAAGTGGATGGGCAACCCTTGACTGGGGAAGGAGGCTTTAATCTTTTCTTCCCATGCCCTGTTCCCAATGGAAATCCCTCTCACTCCTGGGGCTGCTATTTGCCCCATAGGAGAAGACAAATACACTGTACAATTCCTGCACACACACCCCAAATAGGGTAGACAGAAACTCCTTTGTGGGAGCAGGATTTTCATAGGGGAAATAGAGTAGGAGAAAGCATAAACCCCCTTCTCCCCAGTGACAAGGCCTCAATCTCAACAAGTATCAGAAGAGTCAATAAGAGAAACAAATTTTACTACACTACTATAAACACATACATGGTAATGCACTATATTACTGTGTAATAGACATTTTATTATATGAAATTAAACATACCCCCACCCGATCCTACAGTACTGCCTAAGGGCTTATAACAATGACCAATTTAAGATAACCTGGTGGCATCAAAGCACTCTGGATATTCTGTTCATCCAAAACCATGTTCCATTTCTAAAAAATCCAATCCACCACAGAAACCAAACTAGAGCTAATGCTTTTGAGGTGGTCTGAAAAAAGAGTGCTCTAGCATTCGCTGCCACTACTTACTCAACTCAGGTTACTGGTTATGTTAGGTTTCATGGGCCCAACTGCCTAACCCCCCCCCCCCCCCCCCCCCCCAAGTATTGCTAGAAGAGTATGCATACAATCTAGCAATCCCAGAAGTTTGCAATATTGTCTGTTCTTACCCCATGTCTATGAAGACCAATATTTTTTTCCTCTGCCTAAGTGGCTAAAATGTCTTAATACACTTCCCAATCCCCCAGAGAACACTTTAAAATTCAATTTAAATTGGGTAGTGTATTTTATATCCTTCTGGTGAACTGGAGACAATAGTTTTACATTACTGAGCCACAGAGACATTTCATATACACTCAACAGGGATTTGTTTATGGGGGAGGGGAAGAATGGTGATACTGGTGCCCACTCAGAAGAGAACAAATCTTCCAGTATCCAATTAAAAACCAAACATGGACTAGATACATGGGAGGAAAGGTACAGCAAAAGAAGAAGCAGTTCAAGAACTTCTGAACAGTTCATTTACTAAAGGCAGCAAATTCATGATTATTGCAGAGAAAACACCCACACACCCACAGTCCATGGCAATAACACATTCCATGGCGATAACACACAAAAACACCCCCCTCATCCAGTAATTTTCTCACATATGAACAAGATGCAACAGACCTACCACATGATATTTACTGTGGGGTTGACCAAATTTACATTCTCTCTCCTACCCACCCCTCTGCATTAAAGAAAGTGTTTGTATCAGGACGAAAGGGCACCTGTAAGCCAAAAATTAAATCTTTGCTAAACTTAAAATTACTTTAGGCGCTGAAACCCTTTTATACGCCAAGACAGTTCCCATAGCAGACAGCCACTGTGTTGTTTGTTTTGTGTGAAAGTGAATGATAAAAGATCCATGAAATCGACACAGAAAGGCAGAACAGCAGAAAGAGCCGAGGCCTCTCCATCATAGCGGCTTCTACCCTCTGCTGACTTGTATAACAATGGAATCGAGACGTCCAACTGCAGATCTAACACAGCTGTGCATTTCATTAGATGAAGAGCACTAGTGACACAAGTAAATAATTAACTTATTCTGGTCCGCTGACTGTGCTTATGAGACCAGTCATAGCTGACAGATTTTAATACAAGTTAAACACAAAGACAGCATAATGAGATTAGATGTTAAAACAAAATATTTAGACAGAATCTGGAGAAGGGGGGAAAGTACTCATCATCAGGCAATTTTTAAGAAGTTCTTCTTTGTAAAAAAATGTTAACATTCTTAAATTTAAAAAAAAAATTATTTTGGGAAAGCCTTAAGTTTGTTAAAAACACACTGTAAGGAGCAGCATTCTAGGCAGAATTTATGAAATGCAGATGCAGTTGGAAGACCTTTTTCTTCTCCATGATACAAATGTACCTCCTAAAAATAAGTTTTCTTTTATATTTCCTTAACTTTAACACGGTCAATATTTTAAAAATAAACTCCTGAGTTCTGGAAAGAAAACAGAAACTGTGGACAAATTAGACACAATATGCAGATCCATCCACATCTTCAGAGTCATTCTATGAGTCAACATAATACATATTCAATTAAGAAATGTGTATACCAGTCTCCTGAATGGTTAAGGGGCAAAACATGCCTATAGATTAATGTCTCCAAAAGCCCACTTTTATTCCCATTACATTTAATTAAGTATTCAGTTAATTAGACAAAACTCATTAAAGTACAAAACACATCTATTCCATATTATTATCAAATTTCAACATAATACATTAATCAACATTTAAATTACACATATTTCAATGAAATTTCACAGCACACAAGAATAGATAGCAGAACTACAGCAAAAATGTAAACAGGATATTAAAAATTGGGGACAGGCAGACTTTCCTTGGGTTGTTCTATGAAACTGAGGCCACACTCTGGCATGCCTCATTCTGATACCCCAAACACAGAGATACTTCTTACTAAAGCAATCATATGCATCTGTGAGCAGGATGTGGCTTATGCAGCCATAAAGCTGGAGCCAACTGCATGCACCTTTCACACCTGAGTGGCACTTTCTCCTCAGTGTGGTACTCTGACCATAGAGAAGCAGCCAACATGGCACTCAGTGACCTGAAGCACAGTCTCTCTGGATTGTTTTAAAAGAAGAGTGGGTTCATTGAAGAGAGAAGACAGTAGTATTGGGCAGAACCCAAGAAGAGTTTCTCTAATGCAAGTCCAATTGAAAACAGTGGGAGGCAAGGAAGGACAGAAATCGTATTTCCCCTTTTTTCCAAGGGGACACAAAAAGACTATGAACTATGTCTATTTTTATTTTTAAAAAGATTTGTTATCTGAGCAGCATTGTAGGATGCCAAATTTCGTGGATACAGAGTGGTACAAATAATTGTTTATATAGAAAATTGCTTGTGAAGTTTATCCCCCCCCCCACTCTAAACCTATGTACCCACTGAAGTGAACAAGAATGTTTATCACCCTAAGTTTCCACAACTAAGGAATACAATTGTTCAGTACTCTTCGAAACTGGATCGTTTGAAGTTGGAGGATATTGTTCTTTGGAATTTCACTAACAGGATAGTAGTTTAAATTTAAAATTAACGGAAAAAATAAGACCCTGCATATTCAAGAGATTTTAAAAATTATTTTAAACACAGTGAATTTACCACAATACCTTTTTTATGCTGATACAACTCCTAAAGTAATACCACTTTCTCTTTCAGCATTTTTCATTGATGCTTCAAGGACATTCAAAAGTCTGTGTGTGAAGTGCTGTTATGTTGCTTCTGATTTATGGTGATCCTATGAATTAATTACCTCCAAAATGTCCTATCAGTAACAGCCTTGCTCAGGTCTTGCAAACTGAGGGTCATGGCTTCCTTTATTGAGTTAATCCATCTCATGTTGGGTCTTCTTTTCTTGCTGCCTTGAACTTTTCCTACCATTACTGTCCTTTCCAGTGACTCCTGTCTTCTCATCATGTGACTATAGTCTCAGCTTAGTCATTTTAGTTTCCAGGGAGAGGTCAGGCTTGATTTGACCTAGAACGCACTGATGTGTCTTTCTGGTAGTCTACAGTATCCATAAAACTCTCCTACAACACCACATTTCAAATTAATTTACTTTCTTCCTGTCAGCTTTCTTCGTTGTCCAACTTTCACACCCATACACAGTAACGCGAAATACTATGGTATAGTATCTTTTCTAGTTCCTTCATGGCTGCCCTGCCCGGTCTCAATCTCCTTCTGGTTTCTTGGTTGCAGTCTCCCTTTTGGTTGATGATGGAGCCAAGGAATAGAAAATCTTGAACAATTTCAGTTTCTCCATTGTCACCCTTAAAGTTGTGTAATTCACCAGTAGTCATTACTTTTGTCTTCTTGATGTTCAGATGTAATCCTGCTGTGGCACTTTCTGCTTTAATCTTCATCAGGAGTCATTTCAAGTCTATGCTATTTTCTGCTAGTAATGTGGTATCTGCATATCTCAAGCTGTTAATGTTCCTTCCGCCAATTTTTACTCCACCTTCATCTAAATCTAATCCAGCTCTTTTTATGATATGTTCTGCATATAGATTGGACAGTCGGGGAGGTAAAATACATCCTTGACTGACACACTCCAATACTGGAAACCATTCTGTTTCTTCACATTATGTCCTAACAGTAGCCTCTTAACCAGAGTACAGGTTGTACATCAGAACAATCAGATGTTGTGGCACACCCATTTCTTTTAAAACCAACCATAACTTTTTGTGATGTATACAGCCAAAAGCTTTGCCATAATGTATGAAACACAAGCTGATTTCCTTCTGAAATTCTCTTGTATGCCCCAGTAACAAACGTAAATTTGCAATATGATCTCTAGTAACTCTCTTCTGAACCCAGCTTGAACATCTGGCATTTCTTGTCCCATAGTAACAGTCCTTGTAAGATTCTGAGCATCACTTACACTCAAACACTGGGATAGTATTACAACCCCCGATACCATATCTGCATATTCTTCATAGTATAGATGCGTTATATAGATGCGTTATAAAGAACACTGGTCATGAACCTGTCTTTGCTTTAAAATAAAGTTTTTGTAAAGATCATACTATTGTGGTTTCTACATAAGTTGTTACTTTTTTAAAAAAATGTACCAGACTTCAACTGATGCTGATTGTGTCCCATTCCAAATGCTTTAGTAGGGAAGAGCTGGGGGAAGAGGTATCTCCATAATACAGTTAGATAAATGAAACAGGGAATGGTAAAATATCAGTGAAATACAAAAAATAGGTTTTATTTAGATTTATATTCGCCACATAGAATACAATGTTTATGTACATTATTCTTTGGCTTATTTTATTAGTCACAAAGGTAGCAGTGATGTGCATTTATATGATTAGACCTTGCTCTTAATAGATACAGGGCCCTTTACATTACCTTAGTATCATGGGAGCTACGTTTCTACATATGGTTCCTATACAGCTGGGATAATATTTAAATGACCTAACCATGTGATCCACTCTTGTTGCTCATGGTCCAAAGAACTGGCGTTCCACCACTGGTAGCATAAGCAGCCTGCCTGCAGCAAGGGGAATGTTGAAAGGACCTGTTAACTTAGAGCCTCCTTTGAATGGGATTATGGTTGTAACTATGAGGCTCCAATTTTCAGGCCTGGGACCTTAAGAGATACTCTGATGCTAATAAACTACACTCTCTGAATGCTTTGTGTATTTTCTTGTGCAAAAATCAGGGTTTCATTTTATGCATGACTTAAAGTGTTGCTTTTCTAACTCTTAGAAGTTGTATAACTCAGCCATCAAAAAAGTGTAGCCGTGGGGGGACCATTATCACATGCCTAAGTTACTTTTCATATTGTCAAAATTCTTTTAAGCTTCTGATAAACAAGTGATCTTACTGCATTTACATACCAAAGATGATCAACAGTGTGCACAGTTATCAGTCAGAAGCAACAGCGAAACACCACCAGTGTTTTTGTTATAGTGATCGGAAATGGGCCTAATGTTGTAAGACTCAGTCAACACATTTACTACAAGATTTATCTTGAAGTTTAGGACTTCCTTACTCAGCACTTGCCTTATTTCTTCTACCATTATGACTCTTATGTGCTTCTATGTGCGCTATTCTATACTGTTTTGCCTGTAGTCTCAGACTGTGTAGAAATGGTTTTAAATGCACAGTTAAAAATTCACCTATTAGCCAGCACTAGAACTTCTCAGTGACAGATAATGCCACACTCGCATTAAGAGACCTGCATAACTTGTTTTTAAAGAAAGCCCAGCTAATACAAACATCACACTTTGGGGCCTAGTTCATAGCCAAATCGTTTTCCAAAGCATTGCAAATATTAAAAAGCCGGCAGATAAATTTCCCAAGTAAATAAATATGTTAGCAGTTCTTATTCTTTATCCAGAACATGCAAAACAGCACAAATTCGTTCTAGTTTTGTTCCACTGCCGAATCATTTGTGGACCTGTCATATCACTGGCTATGTATGTCCCATCTGATGTAAAAATGAACAGGATTAAAATTAACATAAATAATACATAAGTAAAACTTGATTAGCTTCCTTATTTAAAACCATTTTAAATGAGAGGAGGCGCTAAAAGACAATACAGCTTGTACACTGGTTTCCCATGAGCTGCTGAATGGTCTGATGTGATAAATTTGCATAGTCTGAAGCACACAAAGGGCTGATTAACTGAAACCCTCACAATAGCTGCTTCCAGGAGCCTTGCAAAACAATAACCACAGGAACTTTGCAAAATACACATAGCTGAATGAATCAATGGCTTCAGGGGAAAAATGTGTTTAGGATATCTACTGTTTGAAAACAGAATTGGAAGATTTTTATTCCATGCCATAAAAAGTTAAAGCACCGTAATTTGGGAGGGGAGGGGAGGGGAGGGAGGGGGATGGATTTACTGAAAAGGGTCAGAAGGTTACCTGTTTGCTATTTGAGTTAAAAATGCTTACTTGACTCTGAGAAGAGCAAGTTAAGCAGAATTTAGTTTTAAAAAATAATTTAGAAGGTTGGCAGTCTTATACAATCTTATGCCTTGGATTTACCAGAAGCAGAAGAAAATAAACTAAAAAGGCTGAAAAATGTTTGCATTCGTTTTAATTTAATGTGAGTTTTAAAATGTGGTTTCAGTGTTAGAATTTGACCCAAAAACTTGGAGTAGAGTGGACTAGAAACCCCAACAAGTAAAATGAAATGCAGCAGATTTGCATTTTTATGCTGAATTTTTGTGCAGCAACCTGTCCTCCATCTTCCATTAATTGGCATAACATCTCCTCTCTCAAAATACCCTCTGCTACTTCAAATAATGTAGTACTCAACAGATTGTCATTTTCAGCTTAAGATGCAAATTTATAAGTGGTAGAAAGATAACATGATAAGATTATGAGCATTAATGTTTATATTCAGAAATGTGGTGGGCGGCTTCAGTGCCCTCTTTGCCAAGGAACTCCATTTTGAAGGAAGTACTCTTGGACAGTTTATTGCAGATTTTTAAAGAAGGTGGTAAAGACTCCTTTCAATTGTACAGTTACGGTCTAGATCATCACTTACAGTTTTAACTGGCTTAGTCAGAACTGTTAATTAACATTTAGTTTGAGTGCTGTGTTTAATGACATTGTCAGTTTATTGTGAATTCATTGGATTATTTTATGTAAACTGGTTTGGGAGTTTTCTAACTGAATAGCAAGGTAAATATAAAATGAAATAATAGACATCTCACGGGTTTCTCAGATACGATTAACACAATAAGTAAAAAATATTTTGGATGCATGTATCTAATGATTCAACTAACAGTGGATGTTTCCCTTGGCAGAAGAGGCTCCATCTGGTGACAGAAACCTCCACTGTCAGCGGAACAGACACAGCCCTAAATATTTTTAAAATATTTACCCACCATAAATATAACCATATATCAGTTTGTGAGATCTGTGGTTTTATCAACCATCCTAACTGCTAAACTCCAGACAAGCCCACTGTAACAGGCAATGGATACTACAGATCAATTATCTGGTTTGCAAGTGCTCTGTCCCAACACTTAAAGCCTACAGAACTTTGTTTTACTAAAGATAACATTTATGAATTCAAAGTCATTTCCTTGCCTTTTCAGGTACTGTTGTATAGATACTTCAAGAGAGGTTTAAGCCTTTATCTTGGACCTTTAGCTATTAAAACAGCTTCTGTTTGCCATTTCAATCCCCTCCCCCTCCCTTAAATACAGTTCTTCCACTTCAGGAATACTGTTCAGCGCTGCTGCTTAGTTCTGTGATCTGCAGGACCTTTGTTGGAGGTGTTAATCCTTTTTCACATGACAGACTGAGAAATGTTCCTTCAGAGAAGTGATATATTGCTTTTTCACATCAAAGGAATCTAACTTTCCCCCTTCACTGGGACGTGTACAGAAGCAAGAGGAAATCTGGAAATATAATGATCTAGTATATATGGAAACTGGAACTCCTTTAGTTCTGTGCTTTCCTTGCCCCTCCTTGAATCTAACAATGAAGTTCATATGGCAAACTGGAAAAAAGGGAGATAATGGTCTCCTTATGATGCTTAGAACTTCACTTCAATTTATTTGATTAAAGGCAATCTGCTGATATAAAAGGCCACAGATATTCTCTCAAATGAGACCTGACTAGGGATCCTACTGCATTTCTCATTCCTGGTGGTTCAGTTCAAAAATCACTGTTTTGATTTTGCTTCTCCCTTGTGGAAACCAAAGCAGTCAGTCTTATTTTCATATCATTTCCCATTTCCTTGTGTCAAATCATCATCATAAAATATATTGATTTTTCAGCACTACCAGTGCCTCAATAAATCAGCAGGATAAAATATGTACACATGACATTGTATATATAAAGTGGGTAAAACAAATCAACTAATCAGCAGTATCAGCAAGGAAAATGTGAACACTGAAATGGTTCACAATGACAACACAGAAACCAAAGGATGTCAAGAATCCCTGCTCTTTCCAAACACTCCAAAACAATACCAGTCTGTCCCAAAACCTACCGAATACACAAGGATAAAAATGGGAAGTAAAAGCATAAATAATAATGACGGAATACAACACAGCTTCTAAACCTGCTTATCCTGTTCCTAGTTCCTCCTCTAACCACAAATTCCAGCAGAGATGGATTTTGCAAGGTTCTGAAGTAGGATGATCTGAAGAGATGGCACGGAGGAATATTTTTTCAACTTTTGGTTCTCAATGAACATTTCCCATACTGGCTTGTTTGCAATGGAACTTGCATGGCATAAAACAGGGGTCCCCCAACTGTTTAAACCTGCAGGCACCTTAGGAATTTTGACACAGGATGGTGGGTACAACTACAAAATGACTGCCAAAAGAGACAGAGCCAACCACAAAATGTCAGGCAGTGATATTATGCGTATAATAGTAACTCTTCTGTCTGAAATACTGAAGCTCTGTATAACAAGATGCCTAATATTTCCTTCAGGTCCTTGTATTGTGGTGACAGTTGCTAGTGAACTATTTAAAGAAAAATATGTACAGCCAATCTGATCTTCAATGGCCAATCAGAAGCCCAGTTGGGCAAAAGTCCCACATGGCCCTGCCCAAAACACTTGGACAGTGCCAGGAATTAAACTGGCAGGTGCCACAGTGCCCATGGGCACCATGTTGGGGGCCCGTGGTGTACAGGACTGTATATTCCAGCATGCACACTTAGATTTCTGTGAACTGTCAGGCCTATGAAAACTTTGTGTGGCCTAGAATGCTGTGTTCCCATGGAGGCATATTGCAGCGGAAGATTTGTAGCAGCAGGAAAACTCTCTTTCAGAAGAGCTTGTCTGTCATTACTGATTTTTCACTGACATACTTTGGTAAGCTTCTAATTAACCTCACTATTACCTGAAACAGAGTTTGAAGATGATTTGGGGCAAGGACTTGTTCATATTAATCCATAAAGAGTTAATACAATGGGTAGGATCCAGAATGAGTACATTTTCATTGCTCCTCCTGCAGACTATCAAGTCTCCCCTCATCCTGCTCCCGGGAGTTCCCTGTATCCCAGCAACAGCATTTGAAGGGGTTCAGTGGTAGGGGAAAGGCAAAGAAGTCCTGCTCCATTGATAGAAATCCCTTCAACCAACAGAGATGTTCTGCGGGGTTCAAGTCTATACATTCCCTTGAACAATTCCATGTATAAATGATTCATTTCTAGCATTCTGGAAGAATTCTACAAGTCTGATGACTGCAAACCTGAAGTGTCTGAAGCACTGTGGCTCACATCTGGGCACCATAGTTTGAGAAAGGCTTTGACAAACTGAGGATTTTTAGAGAAGAGATACAAGCACAGTATTTACTCAAACACAGTATTTACTCAAAAAGGAGGGTCATCTTAAATTAGCATACAAGCTACACATATGTCCAAAACAGATTTTTCTGTGTATAGCAATTGGGGTGTGTGTGTGTGTGTGAAATGCTTTTAAAGATAGTTTTATTCATTCAAAGTATGCATTATGTTGATTTTTATGTAAGCTGCAGAGTTAGACAACAATAACTCCTGTGCATGGTTATAGACATATACAACATATTTTCAGGGATATGATTATATTATCTTTATTGTTTAACTGTGACTCACTTTCCCCACAATTAATATGTTTTTGTGTTATAATATACTACTGAAGTTCAATTTTTTAAAATGTTTTAAAGTGTAACATATAAATACGGTACCAGTACGAATGGTACTGTATGAGACCATTCTTGTCCAAGTCATGTAAGTTCTTTGTTTCCTAATTAGGGATGGGCATGAACTGAATCACAAAGCAAAATGCATCACAAATTTTGCCCAGTTCGTGGTTTGCAAACCAAAATTTATGACGGGGCTACTTTTAAAGCAGTTCATAGTGGTTTGTGAATACAGCAGAAAGCAGGGGACTTTAAACCCTTGCTTTCTGTTCCCCGTGAAAGCTGCAAAAACAGCTGAGCAGCAGGAGCAGCCTGCTCCCTGCCACACAGGTGTCTCTTGGGCTGTCTTGTGCAGTCCCATTAAACTTTAAAGGGACTGTACAAGACAGTCTGAAACAGCGGAGTGGGAGGGAGAAAACTGCTTCCTGTCTCTCAGCTGTTTTTCGGGGGGGGGGGGTTGCAAATCCTGTTTAAAGGGGGTGAGGTCCCTTCAACAGGGTTTGTGGGACCACAAACTGGTTTGGTTCGTGAATGAACCTCCCAGTTTGTGGTTCGGTTCACAGTTTGACCACAAACCACAAACTGATATGAATTGCATTTTTCCAGTTCGTGCCATCCTTATTCCTAAAATAGGTGCCTGGAGGAAGTAATTGGATGGACCAGGGCCAATAAACTGAAGAACAATCCAGACAACACTGATATGCTGCTGGTCAAGGACAAAGGTGCTCAGGGACTGCGAAGTAAGCCTCTCCTAGAGGAATGAGTTTGAAGCTGATGAAGTTTACTGGCTGCCCATTTATTTCCAGGAATGATTCAAAGCGATAGTTCTTACTTTTAAAGCCCTAAAAGGTTTGGGGTCAGAGTACTTGAAGGACCTCCTCCTCCCATATTGTGCAGCCCACCAGCTGAGATCTGCCTCACAAGCCCTACTTTCTGTGCCCTCCACCTTCAGAGGTGAAGCTGATGGCAACCACACACAGGACTTTTTCAGTAGTGCCACCTCGCTTATGGAATGCTCTTCACCTTGATGCTAGTCTGTTGCCTATAATGCTTTCGTTTAGGTGCCAGGCCAAAATGTTGCTATTCACTCAAGCTGTTAATTAAGAGGTTGAATTAAGAGGTTAATTTTTTTAGTATTATTTTAGTCTGGGAACTGTTATTTTAAGTTGTCAGTGGTCTGTTTTTATGTCTCTGTTGGGCTGCATTTTTTAATAATGGATTTTAATTAATATCTTTTAATATTCTGTTTTTATTACTTTTTATTCTGTAAGCCTCCTTGGCAGGCTCCTGGAGTAGCAGCACAAAATTTTTCTAAATTAATACATGAATAATAAATAAATAAAATAAATTCTACCATGCTTGTGCTTTCTATTTTCAACTTATTTTTTCCTACTTCTGAGATGGCAAAAACATAAAGTACATGTGCTAAGGTAGCATACGGTGCAGCAATTTGCAGCACTCTCTTTTCTTTCTTTCTAGCACCAGGTCAATTTGCAATTTTGCTTGTATAACACCAAGGTACTTATACTTTAAAATTTCATAAATATGCCAAAATATATATTTTTACATGCTTCAAATGTTGTATCTTATGTTGTTACAGCAGTAAAATATGTTCCGGCTTGATAAGAAATTTCCCACAAACTTCTGTTTCCCACCCTCCAAAGGGAACCCCCCGACCCTCCCTCTCCCCCATGGCTTTGAAATTTCTGGAAATGTTACATTTCTACTGCCAATGGATGCAGTAGTATCTCCTGCCTTGGAAGTTCTGAAGAACAGTTGGACTGACATCTGTTGAGAATGTATCTGATACATGGATTGGGAAGCCCAGCTAGGGGACTACCAATTACATGGTTTTATGATTCATAAACCAGGCTGCCACACTGCATGCAAGATCAGTCAAACATGCAATTCCAACTGCAAGTAGAAACATCAAATGAGTTTTGACAGTGGCGACTCAACAAGGGGTGTTTCCTGAGGCCTCTGCTCCTCCCACCTCCATTCCCCCCTGCTAGCTGCTTCTGCCCAGGGCAGCTAACAGTTCTTCTCTCTCATTCCCAGGGTGTCCTTAAACACAGTGTGGCAATGTCAAGAGGTCAAGAGCCTACTGGGGGTTTAAACATACCACTACTTATGCTTTCCTTGCCCTTTACCATGGGTCTGGGGACACCACTTGGAAACTACGTTCAATGACCTTGATTCAGTTTTAATAGATGATACTCTAGAGAAGTCTTTTTGGCATCCAGTGCCACTGGATGAGGTTAAATTAACTGTTTAAAGGCTAGTAAGGCACCTGGGCCAGATTTGGTTCCTCCTGTCCTTCTAAAAGCTGATGTTGGTTGGTGGTTGCCTGTAATTGCTGCCATGTTCATAGCAATTGATAGAACAGGGAGAATACATGACCAGCGGCGGCAGGCAATAGTACTGCCCATTTAGAAGCAAGGGGCAAGAGCCAACCATGCTAATTATTGCCCTATCAGTCTCCTTTCAGTCTTGGATAAATTATACTCCTCCCATCTACACTTCAAACTGGACAAGTGGATATGGGAAACTCAAGATTCTGGGCCTGGAGCAGAATTGGCTTTAGAAAAGGGAGCTCTGCATTGCACCATACATTGGTTTCGTCTCATCTGGCAGAGAAACACTCTTCTTTTAAAACGAAAAGTATTATGCTGCATTCATCGATTTATAGGTAGCATTTGACGGAGTTTCTTGAACGGTCTATGGAAGAAACTAGAAACCACAACTATATCTATGAGGTTACTATTTCTATTTAAGCAATTATATAAGTCCTCCTCATCGAAAGTATAATTCTCAAGGTTCTCTTTCTGATTTGATCACAGTCACCATGGGGTTGGGGAGGTATGTCAAGGTTGTGCTGCCACCCTCCCATCTTTCTTATCTTTTCTTATACAACCTTTCTCAGAAATTTGCAGGCTGGTCATCTAATTACTACTCTTTTATATGCTGACGACACTCTCTTGCTTTCACTCCCTGCAGCTGGGATGCATCAAACTTTAAAATACTTGCCAAACACTCTTAAGTCTGAATCCTTATCTGTCAACTATGAAAAATCGAAGAAGGCCAAATTCGTGTGCCTTTGACTTTGTTGACCGATAACCATCCTCTTGAAGAAGTCCATCCATTCAGTCACCCAACCTTCCAATATCATTCCTCTCTTTCTTGGAACCTGTACTGCAAGCAAGCTTTGGCCAATACCACAATTAATCTTGCAGCTATTCAGAGGTTCATTCTTTTCCTTTGGTGGGTGTTACATTCTCTCAGCCTTACAAGTATCTAAAGTGAAAGTCATGGATTCAAGCTCTTTAAAACCTTCTATTGAATGCATCCAAACATATGTATTTATTTTTGTTTATTTAAGTCATTTATACTCCACCTTTCTCCCCAATTGGGCCCCAAAGCAATTTACATCATTCTCCTCTCCTGCATTTTATACTTATAGCAACTCTGTGAAGTAGGTTAGGTTGAGTGTGTGACTGGCTCCAGGTCACCCAGCAGGCTTCCATGGCATGAAGGAGGATTCCAACCCAGGTCTCCCAGATACTAGTCTGACATTCTTAACCATTACACCACACTCTCATTGCCTTCCTGCGTGTTCTTTTTGGAGCACCTAGGTGCATAGCCTCATTGGTTTTACAACTAGAAGTGGCTTCAGCAAAGCTAACAGATTCGGGAGAATTCCACATGAACAGAGGTTATGTCTCTGTGGAGCTCAGGTTGATGAATCCATTACACATTTTTTGTTCGCCTGTAACTTGTATGCATACCAAAGAGCAATTATGCTAGATCTGCTTATAGTTACCTACCCATCCCATTCTATGGATTATTATCTGTTAAACCTCCTTTCAGAGTCTGACAAGACGACTTACAGAAACAGTGGCAAAATTAATCTCTTGGACACTAAAACATTGTGACCAAGTCTTGAAACTATCCTGAGTGGGTTCAGAGGAATGATCTAATTTTGATAGTGGGCTTATTAATATTTTACTTAACTTTGAAAATGTATTAGTTCCATTCTTTATTATGTAAACTTCTGAATTTGAAATATGTGCTTCCATTTACTGTATTTTACTGAAAAGCAGTCCTTGACACATCATGCAACATACTGAAGCTTTCATAGAGGGCAATTTTAAACAGTCAGGCCATAAGTTATGGACATAGTTATTTATTTTTGATCCTGTTTTGGTTCCAGATATATTTACATGCTCCATCTAGCTCCCGATAACAACCAAGCAGCAACATTCTGCACCAAACGGAGTTCCTGAATTGATTTTGAGGGGAGACCAATGTACTATGCATTACAGAAGTCTAGTCTCTCTCCTTCTTTTTTTGAAATCCCCGAAGGGATATTTTTATTTTTGCAATAAACTACAAACCTACAAAGAAAATATTAGGGAGGGAACTACATCTAGGGATAAAGAATAGATAACCACACTATACTAAAACCCCAAGAGGAGGAGATCTTATCCCTGTTAGTGTAAACAAGACGTGGACCCGTGTTAGTATCACAATATACTTGTAGAGTTCTTGTTTGTTTCAGCTTCAATATTTGTGTGTTAATATGTTAGTTGTTATGAGAGAACTTTCTGATCATCTTCTTATTCTTC
>NW_015177010.1:1508349-1528495 GCF_001447785.1 Gekko japonicus
CGCTCTTCCAGTTTTGGGGGGATTTAAACATCCCCCCAAGGTTTTCCCCCACATTTAGGATTTTTGTGCACACGTGGGGACAGCCCCACGTGTGCCCAAAAATCTCCCTGCCCCCCAGGTGGCCCCGGAGTGCGGATTTAGCGATCCGCACAGACGGGGCCACTTGGCTATTAGATATATAGATACTATAAGTGTTAGTATCACAATATACTTGTAGAGTTCTTGTTTATATCAGCTTCAGTGTTTATGTGTTAATATGTTAGTTGTTATGAGAGAACTTTCTGATCATCTTCTTGTTCTTCGCTTCAAAAGGCTATTACCCGAGTCCTTCTGCCTTTACTTCGGCTTTCTGTCTCTAAAGTCATATACAACTCTGGCAGCACCTGCTCCCGTTTCTGCAGCAGAGTCCTCCTTCATTCCCGAGGTGGCAGTCACTAGATTTCGTTTCCTCCTCCTTGGACTCTTCCTCCATTCCCAACTGGCGCCGCAAAAATTCTTTAGCTTTGAAAGTGGAGTCTATCTTCTCTCTTTTATCGTTGATCTTAAAGATGACACCCTCTGGAATTGCCCACCTATATGAAATTCCATTGGTTTGAAGGAAAGAAATTAAGTCCTTATAATTTTTCCTCTTTTGTCGGATTTCAAATGGAATATCTTTTAAGGTTTTGATGATTATATTTCCCATTTTCAGTGGATCTCGCTGAGCAACCTCCTCAGGTCCTCACTCTCCGCTTCAGGAACTCCCTGGAACCTGAGAATCATGTTAGCTTTTTCCATCTGTAGTTGTAGCAAACGGCTTTCTTGGAAGTTTTGCTTTGTTTCAACTTCTCCCATTCTTTTCTTCAATTTCTTACTTGTGCTGTCTATCTCTTTAATTTTCTCAGCTGCCTGCTCCACTTTCTTCTCCGTTTCTTTCAGCTGGAGCTGATGAGATGCAAAGTTCTTATTCATCACGGTCAATTGCTGGTTAATACCATTGAGTTGCTCCATCACCAGCTTAAGCATGTCCGCTAGCATTTTAATGACGTCTTCTCCCTCTTCCAGTTTTGGTGCCCAGCGGTTTCATTTTCAGCTTTCTTTGCTGGGCCACCATTTTTTCGGATTTGTTTACAGTTTCTAACACTTCTCCCCAGCTCGAAAAATCGGCCCACGATGTCGGTATTCAAGTAAGTCTCTCAAAACACACTCGTTGTGTTAACTCCCCTCTCCCCCTTCGTATCGTTTATCAGTTCATTCGCATAAGAGGCGTCCCTCTTTGCGGCCCACTTTTACCAGAGGGGGGCGGGAATCTGCTTTTACAATAATCTGGTTTATTCTGAACTCACGTTCATTGTCAGTCAGTTTCTCTAACCTTGCTCACTTTAAACGCCATTCTGCTCGATCTCCGGCGCTTGTCCCGGTCAAACCAGCTTGTGCCCGGAGGCCACACAGCGGCTGGACCGTCAGGGTGGAGGGGAGCCTCAATTCTCCGGTGTTATGCCATCAAAGAGGCTACCCCTCAAAAGCCCTCTGGCCTGGATCTTATCACAAAGGCTCTGTGGGGGTGTCACTTGAAGTGGCACCCCTCCAAGCCACTGGTGTGTGGATCGCTCCCCTGCGGTTCGAGGAGAACATCCGCCATCGCTGCTCCATAAACTGGAAGTTTTTTCTCAGTAGTCTAGTCTCAATGTCACCATGGAATGGATTCAGATGGCCAGATTAGCTATATTGAGATAAGCGTCCATTTTTCAAGCCAGGATGAGTTGGAAGAAAGCCTTTTTTGCAACTGCATTACCTTGCTTCTCCAGCAATACCGTTCAGTATAACCCCAAGGCTCTTAACTTAGTCAGCAAGAATCAGCTGAACCCCATCAAAAGTGGGGATCATACTGTCCTTCAAGACCAAGCCCTCCATGGCCTTGGTCCCTAATATCTGCAGGACCACCTCTCCCTCTGTGTTCTGCCATGACAATTTTACTCATCTGAACATGGCCTTTTATAGGTGCCATCCTGCAAATCAGCAAAATCAAAAATTGCCTGTACGTGTACATTCTGTTCAAGGAAATTGGGAGAAATCAAGAGAATGTTCTGTGCAAAGCTGGCCATGATAAAGGACAAAAACGGTAGGGACCTAACAGAAGCAGAGGAGATTAGGAAGAGGTGGCAAGAATACATAAAAGAACTATACAAGAAGGACCTCAATGTCCCTGACAACCATGATGGTGTGATCACTGACCTCAAGCCAGACATCCTGGAGTGCGAAGTCAAATGGGCCTTAGAAAGCATTACTAACAACAAAGCTAGCAGAGGTGATGGTATACCAGCTGAGCTATTCAAAGTCTTAAAAGATGATGCTGTTAAAGTGCTGCACTCCATATGCCAGCAAATTTGTAAAACGCAACAGTGGCCACAGGATTGGAAAAGGTGAGTTTACATTCCAATTCCAAAGAAGGGCAATGCCAAGGAATGTTCAAATTATCGCACAATTGCACTCATTTCACATGCCAGCAAGGTCATGCTCAAGATCCTACAAGTTAGGCTTCAGCAGTACATGGATAGAAAACTGCCAGAAGTACAAGCTGGGTTTCGAAGAGGTAGAGGAACTAGAGATCAAATTGCCAACATTCGCTGGATTATGGAGAAAGCCAGGGAGTACCAGAAAAACATCTACTTCTGTTTCATTGACTATGCTAAAGTCTTTGATTGTGTGGATCACAGCAAACTATGGCAAGTCCTTAAAGGGATGGGAGTACCAGACCACCTCACATGTCTCCTCAGAAACCTGTATAAGGATCAAGAAGCGACAGTTAGAACTGGATATGGAACAACTGATTGGTTCAGCATAGGAAAAGGAGTAAGACAAAGATGTATATTGTCACCCTGCTTATTTAATTTATATGCAGAGTACATCATGCGAAATGCCGGCCTGGATGAATCACAAGCCGGAATTAAGACTGCTGGGAAAAACATCAACAAACTCAGATATGCAGATGATACTACTCTAATGGCAGAAAGTGAAGAGGACCTAAAGAGACTCTTGCTAACAATGAAAGAGGAGAGTGGAAAAGTTGGCTTGAAACTCAACATCAAAAAAATTAAGATCATGGCATCTGAACCCATCACTCCTTGGCAAATAGAAGGGGAAGCCATGGACCCAGTGACAGCCTTCACGTTTCTGGGATCCAAGATCACTGCAGACGGTGACTACAGCCATGAAAGTAAAAGATGCCTGCTCCTTGGGAGGAAAGCTATGGCAAACCTAGACAGCATAATAAAAAGTAGAGACATCACCCTGTCAACAAAAGTCTGTATGGTCAAAGCAATGGTATTTCCAGTAGTAATGTATGGCTGTGAGAGCTGGACTGTAAGGAAGGCCGAGAGCTGAAGAATAGATGCTTTCGAATTACGGTGCTGAAGAAGACTCTTGAGAGTCCCTTGGACTGCAAGGAGATCATATCAGTCAATCCTAAAAGAAATCAACCCTGACTGTTCCCTAGAAGGCCAGATACTGAAGCTGAAGTTCAAATACTTTGGCCACCAAATGAGAAGGGACCACTCAATAGAGAAGACCCTAATGCTGGGAAAGATAGAAGGTAAAAGAAGAAGGGGACGGCAAAGGATGGATGGTTAGACAGTGTTATCGATGCAACAAACATGAAATTAAGCAAACTCCGGAGTACGACTGAAGACAGGAGGGCCTGGCGTGATGTGGTCCATGGGGTCGTGAAGAGTAGACTGTACGACTGAACAACAACAAAAGTACATTCTTTGTTGTAGCCCCCACCTTATGTAATGGTCTGCCTGATGAAGTCAAGAAGGCTCCAACCCTCTTGGCTTTCCTTTGAGTTATTCATAAGGGCTTTTTGCACAAGAAATAGTGCTGCACTGTAGCAATATGGTTCAGAAAGAAGCTTTGAGTAAACGGTTTTTGGTACTGTAGACTACAGGTAATTCTATCTGTTGCTGTTAAGTAAGCTCCTTACTGTGTAATTTTTGCTTTCCTGTAATATGTCATGTTTACACTTATACTGTGCTTCAGCTTGGGTTGGTTTCCAGATCCCTACAAGTCAAATCCTACTGCACTGTCTTCTGAATGTCCCACTCTGTCCATGGTACTGATTTAATCTATGTACTCTACCTTGAGTCCCAGTCAGAAGGTGGACTATAAATCATGTAAATAAATAAATTAAATTAAAAACTACAACCACTATGACTTATTGGAAGGGTACTACAGTAAGACCATAATCAGACTAAGAATGGCAGTTAGTCTATCAACAGCCATTTTATGAAATAAATAGAAACATATTTACAAAAATAAAAGACATATTGTAATGAAGGTACTATTCTAAGTATTCTGAAGTCTTACAATGTTTTTGAAAATATGAATTTATGGGATAGTCAGTCCAGTTTCCCGCCCATGCTACTTGCTTTCAACCCCAGCAGTTAAACACAGGGCAGTACTACGGTGACTGTGCATAATATTCTGTTTTTCTCTCTTCAAAATAAAAGTCCAGTAGCTCTTTAAGGCCATCACAGGGCAGTGCTGAGTAGGACCATAAACTGAATCCCATGATCATATGAATAAAAAAGCAGGACTGAATGGAGCATTTCTGGGCCAATTTGCACAGATTGCCATTTTCTTACAGACAAGATGCTCATCTAGAAGTAGGAAACTGGCTGAGTTAATTCTTTAAATTTAATAAAACTAATCCAAACTGACTATTAGAAGATTTCGTACTTGAGGCTTAAACTGATTGATTGCTTCTAGTAAGTCTAGTAAGTTCTAAAAACATTCTGTTTTTAGAAGGCACAGCCGTATAATTAATGTTCTAAAAACAGAATATTTATTATATGGCTGTGACTTCTATTAGGCAAGATGGAAGTTAGACTATTTTGGAATTGTGTGCCTAAGCACAAGATATCGTACTACATTCAGCATCTTTAAACCTACGTTGCCTTTGTTGTTCCACTCTTTGAGACTGTGTCTTTTCGTAATATTTTTGTATGAAGAAAACTTTGGAGAAAGATACTTTTGTGAATAATAACTCATGTTTTCTACAGGACTTGGATTGGGTCCTTTTTAGTGCTGCTCAATATTAGGCCTCTACAGCATCAACAGAAGGGACTGTGGGTACCACTACAATGAAAAATTTGTTCTTCTAGCACACTGGTGCCTGGATTGCCAGTCTTTTATAATTAAAAAAATATTTTAAATATTATGTGTCATGTGTATCTCATTTGCTCCTCCAAAGAGCATATATATATACACACAGTCACATTATACATGGAGAAATCTACTCTAAAATCTTACATATAAGGTAAGAATTGGAAAAAATATTTTGACTACATTTAGGAAAAACTGAATAAGCCTCACCTTTTTGCCCATGACGACTGCTAAATTTGTCTCCAATTTCAGGACGCCTAGTTTGCCTTAGCAGTATTTTGATCAAGAATGCATCCTCTGCATTTGAAGATATCATGACTTTCTCAATGTATGAATCAGTTGCACCCTTGTAACTAACAAACAGGAGAAAAAATGTTTTCGTTCTAAGAAATACAGCAAAATTGACACATGGCAAGTCCTCTATGAGCATTAATAATGCTTTGAAAAACAGGGATATTGCCACAAGTTTCAATGAAATTAGAAGGATATAACTCTGCTTAGGACTGCCACTAAAAATTATTTCTTAAAAAAAGTTATTATAATAAAGAGCACAAAAACTACGGGGATTAAACCATGAATACAGCAATGGCAGACCTTGTTTTTTTTAAAAAAAAAAAATCCCAAACATATTTGTGCACATGATTTAAAATTATTAGAAAGGCAACAGCATCATCAAGGCATCTGAACATAACAAAGTGCCTTGAAATGATCCAAAAGACAATGGCTCCAATCCAGCTCCCTTAAAATAGATGAGAGTTTTCCCACTCACTTCGGTGGGAGATGGATTGTATCTAAAGAGTCCTATGGAACCTGAAGGACTAATACCTTTATTGTTATATAAGTGTTCAGAGGTTTCCCCACAGATTTAGACCTACCAGAAATACAATGTTAGTCTTGCAGAAAAAATATGAACACTGCTAACTCTATGCTACACAAAACAAGGATCTAGATCCATATGACACTATTTGAAGAGCTTCTTTCTTTGATCACCATTCCTGTGTTGCTCACGCCTATTTTTTCCCTAGAACGAAGCATCTCCCACCCACCCTGCCTTCTCCTCTGCAGATTTTTAAAGATAACATACGTGATTGGCACATCTTTATACTGCGGCTGCTGTAGTACACTGCTGCCTTCCAGAGGGGTCTGTGTCACAGTAGGCATTGATTTATTCACAAGCACCTGCTTGTTTTCTACCTTTTCACCTGTGAAGAGATGAGAACAGAACTGGATGGCGCTGGGTGACACGTTAGGCCAATTTACAAAGGTGCTATGAGATTTTAAAGAAAGACTTCCAATAGTGAAAAGATGGACTGTGAGCAGGAATACTCTACAGCATCTCTCTCTTAATAAGTCATTAATAATTAAGCCTGCTAATCAGGGCCCACAACAGAAAATTCACATAAGGGATTTGGGCTTCAGCTGATTGCATCATGTACTTAACTCAAAGTCTCTTTTTCTGCAACACAAATGATTAGGTATGATGGATTGCTTCAACCACAGAAGACTCTCCCCTATGCACTTAAATATACAATATTGTCACAGCAGAATGGTGAAGTGGTAAGAACAGCTACGCTCCTCTCAGTAAGTCCCACTCACAAGCTTCTTGTGATTCCATTTTTCTTCCCCATCCATTTTCTATCTGTTCTGTGGAACAGGCTACCAAAGGCAATGTGTATGATTCTCCCAGTTTTCAGGAAACCTCTAAGGCAGTTTTATTTCAGTTGGGATTTCCTTAGACATTGATAATTTTTCTTTGTATAGGAGCTCTGCTGCAGGGGACAAACCTTTTGTGCAGTTTCTTTGGTTCAGATCGATTGGGGTGTTCGGGGTTTATTCTTTATTTTTGGCTCCCCAGAAAGCTATAGCACTGCAGTATTATGGAAAAAAGAGGGCACCCATAATCCAGGACACCCAGAACTATATGAAACAGCCTACTTTAATTTTGTTTAGCTACATTTGTTGTTCATGTTTTCATTGTCAAGCTGTCTTCCTTTAAAGCCTCTCTTCAAATTTGGCCTCATCTGCAAAGAATTCCCAGCACCCACCATAACGTTGTCTATGCTGTGCTGCACTGTGTTCTCCACTGTTCCTTCCCAGACCAGTTTATTCCACTCACCGTTCACTTTTATTCCATTTGTTTTATTTACCTGAAGGACCACTGTCAACCATATTTCACCTTTCAGCCTGCCAGTTAAGATCCTCCTCTGAAGCTCTGCCATGACCCTACTGGCAGAGATGAAGGAGAGATGACCAGAGACAGAGCTTTTTCAGTGTTGGCACCTTGCCTTGGGAATGATGCTCTGCCCCTGGCACCTACTTTACTTTACATACCAGGCTGAAACATTCCTTTTCACCCAAGCTTTTAATTAAGGGGGTTTATCTCTTTTAGAAGAGGAGGAGGAGGAGGAGGAGGAGATTGGATTTATACCCCGCCCTTCATTTGAAGTCTCAGAGTGGTTTACAAACTCCTTTCCCTTCCCCTCCCCACAACAAACAGCCTGTGAGATAGGTGGGGCTGAGGGAGCATATTAAAGGACTGCTCTTGAGAGAACAGCTCTGACAGAACTATGGCTTGCCCAAGTTCTCCCAGATTAGAGTCTGTGCACTTAACCACTACACCAAACTGGCTCTCCAAGCTGTTTTATCATCTGCTTCTGGCCTGAGAACTAACATTTTAGGTTGCTTGATATGTGTTTTATGATGTCTTCATGTCCTGGTTTGTTTCTAATGGTTTTTAGTTGTAAGTCACCACAATCACATCTCTGGAGCTGTGGAATATAAATGTTCCAATTAAATAAATAAATTGACCATGACAGGGGAAGGGTTTTGCCACTTTTATATGTTCTGCATTCTACTCAATCTAAAATTCACAGCAATGTTTTTAAAAAACATCAAAATGTTTCTCACCTGGAGAGCAAATCCCATCAGCATCTAAAATTTCATGGCGCCAAATTGGCTTGTGTGTAGCTGCATCCAGCATGGGTCCCATCACCTTGTCGAATGTCTGATTTGTGTAACGCTTCAGAGTACACTTAGCATTCTTGTACACGAGACACCTTCCAAAACCTTAGACAAAGCAAAGATGTTAACTGACATTATTAACAGGATTATCCAAGAAGAGCCAAACAGCTGTATAATCAAATATTGCAATTACAAGACCAACAACTTTCATTTTCAGATTTTGTTTGGTCATTTATTTTCCCCTAAACTCCAACACTGCAATCCAACATATATCTGCATGCATTTAACCAGGCTGCACCAATTTTAATATAGCAGGAAATTTTGAAAGGGACATGCAACTTTATCGTGCATGGAAAAGAAGAGGGTTTTGGAAGACAAAATGTTGAGCCGCAATATATTTGTCAGACTTTAAGGGGCAACAGGACTTTAAAAAAAAAACCCTGCCTACAAGATTAACATGTCTACTTTTTAAAATATGATAACTTCAGTAAGATCATATTTCCCATAGATTAAAAACTGGGCTCACAGAGAACTACATTTCCAGAAATATAAAAGGCACTGAACAATAATGGCAGAAACATGACACTCTTCGTCCTACATTAACATTTACCTTTTTGAGGACAATGTTAAAATCTTTAGGATAAAACAGGCACACGGTAACATGATTAAGACACTATTAAGTGGTTTCTTTTGTGTGTGAGAGTGTGATTCTCAGATGGTTAAAATTTTTAACCAGAGACCAGTAACTAAGCAATTTAATTAGAAATTATGTAACTAGAACACTGACCACTCTTTGCTTTTTGAAAAACAGATACTTGACGTTTTTTCAACAAGCCATTTACCGCTGAATATTTTGGTGAAGCATATCCATACTCCTAAAGACAGTGGGAGAGGGGGTTAAGAACAATGCTTTTAATAAACTTTAGATTTTAAACTGAAAGATAGCTGTAAGTTATGTGAAGTATATCTCCATCCTTCTTTCAGATACACCAAGTCATTCTGGACAGTCTGATTTCCTCCTAATGTTACTAGTCTACCAGAAGGAAAACATTCTGCTTTAAATCATGTCTGCCTTTGTTTCAGAAAAAAAGAATAAATTAAGTGTGCAGACATTAATGCCAAAGATACATGTCTACGAATACTAGTATTGCTGCCTGGCAACTAACTCGAGGGGTATTAGGGATGGGGAAAGTATGTTAGACAGCGTCAGTACAAGCTATGACGAAAAGGGGAAAAACAGTTTTTGTCACACTGAAACTAGAACTCGGGCAGACTGTAATATTACCAATTTCATAGAGTAGTTAGCATTTTAAAAACAACATAAAATTAAAAGCCCACCACTCACCTAAGCATGACTGAAACAAATACTGGGATAATCACAGACTTTGCAAACACTTTTAAAGAATGCACAGCTCTGCAACTGTGTCTACAGAGCACTCATCTACCAAAGCTATTTTTCAAAAAACAAGCTAACTGATCAGCTTTATACTTTCTGTTCATTTTGATATATCCCCCTCCAATCGTCAGATTCAAAACAATGTACAACATATGCTTTCTTCTGATCAAGGGATCAGATACCTTTAAATTTCAGCATTATAGAAAAGCAATAAAAAGCAGGGTATAATCCAAATCAAACTCTGAAGTCCCCTTAACGCTAAAGTGAGAGTTAAGCGGGTACTCTAATTTCTCCCACTGAAACTAATGGGATTTAAAATATTTTGGCTGAATTACTTATTTCAGCCTCAACTTGCAAATAGGTGCCTCTCTAAGAGGCATCTTTCACAACAATTGAACATTTTAACATTAATTTTCACAAATTTTAATTTTCTTAAAAATTATCCTTCCTTATTTAAGGCAGTGCTTGTATTAATTCGAACTTTCTTCATTAATATCATTGGTAGAAATTATGCTACAATTGCAAGAAATATGGACGTCTTCCACTGAAAAAGCATGATCTGCTGCTTCTTACCTCGGTCTAAAGAAGCTTTATTTAAGACAAGAGCATCTTCAATATCATAGCCACTGTAACTCATCACAGCGACAGTGGCATTCTGTCCAGCAGGCAGTTTCTCGAAATCTATCAGCTCTATGGTTTTTGTCTTAACCATCGGTCTTTGTGGATATGCCAACAGATACATAAGAGTATCTATTCTATTCCTTTGATTGTATCCAATGGTACCTGCATTTAAGAATTATAACAAGTCATCAACAAGATGGCTTCTTTGATGTTTGATGCGACAGCTATTTGCAAATACAGCCAATACAATAAAAGCCATAAAAATCAGCAATACTTTTCTTTATGTTTTGAATGATAATTGCTTTCAAATAAGAGACAGAAGAAGATACCGAGGAGTACTAGATACAGATCACTGTCTACCTTTGAAATTACCGCTATCTCTGGCTGACCACTACCCCTCGATGCTTTAGCCTCACTAATCAAATGAACATTCTTAAGGTCTAGGACTTCTTCTTTTAAAAAAGCCTCATAAAATTAAAATTTAAGTTGCGTATTAGTAGACAACATGGCTCATATCTCAAATGAACCACTACTCATTTCAGTTCTTGAAACACGTACTCCACAAATAGCCTTGTAGCAACAGTTATAAATGCGGAAACTATCTCACTGCAGCCAGCAAGGGGCAAGACATAAAGTACACAGAAAGGTTATTAAATAGAATATTTTGTTTACTGTCAGAACTAACATGTTATAGAGTGTCAGATTAAGATCTGGAAGACCCAAATGTTGATCCCTGCCCTCCCATGAAACTTGCTCTGTGACCCAACAGTTCTTGTGAGGAAAAAACAGAGGAAGTGAAAACAGGGATGTAGCCAGAAAGTTTTGGTTGGTGGAGCGTCAGGAGGGGGGGACGCCACCCCAGCCACACCTGCTGGTCCTCCAGCAGCAGCAGAAGCAGAAGCAGCAGCTCCAGCTCTGCTGTGACATCTATCCCTCCAATAGTCTTCTTGATTGGAGACACTTGATTCTAGGCTGCTGTGTAAGCCGGGGGGAGGGGGGAATATCTGACTCCCCCTCTTTTGCATTTTGCAATTTTATTTTATTTTATTTGCATTTTTAAAAACCTATGTATTTTTTGGCCCAGGAAAAAGAAAATGAGACTGAAGGGGTCATTATGAAACCCCCATGCACATCTTACATTTTTATTTTTTAGAATTTTTTGTCAGAGGGGGTGGCACTCATTTATGTGGGCCAAGTGCCCCCCCCCCCTCCGGGTACAGGCCTGGATGAGAATGATGTAGGACACCCTGAGCTTGATGGAGGATTGACAGGAGTAAAAACAGGGAACTAAGTAATAAAAATAAATTATGTTAGAAATGGTAGACTTCTTAACCTCAGATATTAAAAACATATTGCAGCCATTAACAGGGGTTATATATTTGATAGTTTTCAGCACATATACCAAAGCAATCCAGTTAGCCGATGCATTTTAATTAATTTATTACATTTATATCCCCCTTTCCTGGACAGTTGTCTCCCAAAGTGGCTCATGCTAATCAAGAGGTACACGCCCCGCCCTCAGGTTTACACACCAGACAGACTTGACACACAAGAGAGGGAGACCAGCCTGACAAAATCAGCACAGAGTGAGCCTCTGTACCTAGCTGGAGCCAGGCTGATCTTCCCATGCTAGTATTCTTGCTTTGGTGGATGTAATGCAGCCATCTTGGAGCCCTTAGTCCTTTGGCCGATAAAGAGGACAGAATGCCCTTTCCTTCACACCTCGCAGACCGAGGGTTGCTAGAAGTTAGAGGGGGGAAATTACAGCTATGTGGAGAAACCGGGGGGAGGGGGTGTGTGATGTCCCAATATTGAAATAACAAATAAAGAACGACTGGATTATGATCTCAAAATAAGCTCATGCTTTTGAGGTAGTAAAGGAAAGGAGAGCTTCCATTAGGATACTTTCCTTCAGGATACCCAACTTTATAGGTCATTCTATCAATCCCTTTTGATTCCTTTCAGTTCTGTGGCAAAGATCCAATGCTCCCGCAAATCCAAGCACTTCCATATGTACCCTAGGGGCTTTCCTCAGTGCTGTTTCTAATACAGCAATGAATAAGACATGAAAGGATTCTCTTGAAGAAGCTATGAGTTTAGAAGCCGCTTGTCCATCAGCACGGGGGTCTGTGGTTGTCAGGAAACCTCCAAAGCTGTGCTGAACTCACAGAAGTTACAGCGGCAACAGCACACAATGCTGTGAGTGCCAGTCAGGTGATCCGATGTTTAAACAAATATAACTTCTGGGCCCCAAGAACGCCCAAGGGCATTATGATATTACATTTTTTTAAAGCCAAGCAGGCCACTGTCTTGTCCGTGCCTTGATGAAATCACTTGGCAGCCCCATCTCTGAGCTTCCTGTACCTGTAGCCTCCTGAAGTCCCTCAGTGAGAAAGCATGATATAACATATTTACAATACATCCAACAGAACAAAACACTATGTCTTGCTCTTCAAGAATCATGACGGTATTCAAAATAAGATGAAAGTACTCAACGAATACCTAAAATAATCTTTCAGATATTTCAACAATCCCACTAGTCCCTTTCCCAAAAAGTGAGCTTTTGACACTTGAATTCACTGGATGCATCAGCTTATTTGAAGGCACACTCATCGTCTCCCCCAGCTTGCTAAATTCAAGGCTGACATCACCACGGCAGTGCAGGTATTCAAATGACCAGAACAGGGGCAATGTTAAGCAACGGGCCCTTTCTTCTCAGTGGGGAGCTAAAATGCTATCTCAATAATCCCAAACTCTTGACAGCCCGGGGAAGTGACTAAATGGACTTGAACATGGATCTCCTGCAGGACAATGAGAAGACAGTTAGCGACAGCAGGGGGCGGGCAAAGCAGACTACAGGAAGGGCTGAGCTCTCCCCCCCCCCAGAGGACAAAGCTACAGTAGTTATATCTGATGCAACAAGATATATGCGGACAGATTCATAAAGAAGCCGATTCATAAGAGCTGCACTACTTTTACGACAGGGAAGTATTCCTGAGGTTCTCAATCAGCACCAGATCCATGAGGATATGAGAGATCTTCCCTACAGGTAGGATCACAGAGGCTATTTGAAGAATAGTTCCGTGGGTTTTGATTAAAAAAAAAGATTCAGCACAAAAACAGAAATCCTCATGTGTATAATGCAAAAGATGACAATGTAATGTGCCAACTTCTAAAGCGCACTTCTACTTCCCCTGCTCATTCTTCAGAATTAGGTGCTTTGTAGTAGCACGCAGAAACAAAGTCCTGTTTTTATTATTACTTAAAGATATTCAGCAGCTTTTGTGTTCCCAGCGTCAGCAGTAACGTCAGAGGATTGTATCCAAGGAGCTAAATGTGCAAGACCTGGGGTCAAAGCAGCTGAATACACCAACCTCAGAAAACACAGACAATGAATTGCAAATGACACTGAAAACAAAACGAGAAAAAAAGACCTTCACACAGAAAACTACAAAAGAACTCTACAGATACTGAATTGGCTTTCTGTACACACTGATCCTGCTTAGCTGTGTGTGGTAACTAACCAACCCCTTCTGAGGCTAATAGTCCTAAAATAGAGTCTCCTGGAAAAAAAATAATATATATATAATGGTAAAGAAGGGGGCAATTAAAATAACACAAGAACATAAGATTTTATTCAATTTTTCAAACATACTCTAACACACCAAAAGGCAAAGAAGCTTCACCACACAAGCTTTTGTTTATTTTTAAATACAACAATGAACAGAGAAAGGTGCCCTAATCCAAATTAGCATTTATGGAAGGATGGAGCCATAGGGAAGGGGAAATTTTTCATGGGCCCCTATCCAAGGGGAAAAGCAACTTAAAATAAATGGACATCTGATTTCTAACAATAACACTGTCTTTTCCATAGTAAATATTTTGAACTTAATTCACTGACATTTTTTCTTAAGTCTCACTGAAAATAAATTGGAAACAGGCAGAACTCCAGTCTCTGGGTGCAAATGAAACCACTCAGAAGAAACTGCTGATGAATTCTGCACACTGCCTTATATTTAAAACTATTGTGGGGAGGAAAGAGAACGGACTGTAGTTTTTTTAACTGACTGTAAATCCAACAAAATGCACTTTTATGAATCCCCAAAGTTGCTAGATTAGCTTTTATTTTAAAGTGACCTGCTCAAATTTCACAAGCGACTTATCCAGAAGTTTACAGACATGCAGCACATACAATGGACCGCCCTATTCATTTTTCAATATAAGCAGGAGTTCCATGTTGGCATTTGCACACGTAGCACTCCCATGCCCATGTTAAGGGAGGGGGGAACCCCTGGACGAATTTCTTTCTCAGAGTGTCAGAGTTTATTCATATGTTCGTTTACCAAGTGTGTGCAGTATATAGCACCATGAGCTGTCGTATTCTTCCACTGAAACTCTGTAAGATTAGGACACCAATTTACCTGTGATAATATGTACCAATGAAGGTTTTGCCAAGCAAGAAAAAGAGTGTATAAAGTGGGATAGGATTCTTAAAGGGCATTTAGCAAAGCATAACTGGAGATTGCTGTTATTAATCTCTCTTTGTACCATCAGCTTTAAAACTTTATAAGGCCAAAACACTTGCCCAGATGCTCTACGGAACGTTGCTTGGAGCGCCTCCATCCAGCTATGCTCCCTTGGAGCTAGTCCAGTCAAAGTTTTTGAGAGCAGTGCTCCAAGTTCCGAGATGCGTATCTAACGCAATGGTACGGTTAGAGACTGGCATGCTGAAGGTTGAAGCCATGATTGCCTTATACTCCATCTTCTATTGGCTGAAGATCAATTTGAACCCGTGTGGTCTAGCGCCCCTGATCCTGACTGATGCCTTCGAATCCAATTGGCTGATTTCTGTTAAGCGGAAAATTTAGCTCTTGGGGTATTCTCCCTTAGCGCTGCTGGAGATGGGTAGGGACCAAGCTAAGTTAGAAATTAGACAGAGGATCAAGGATACCGAACGCCAATTAGATCTACAGGTGTCCCCAACATTTATAGCGCCAATTAGTAACAAATACAGGCCCCATATCTTAAAGTTTTGGAGTCCCGTAAACTCAGGAGGGCATATACACTGGCTAGATGCTCGGCCTTACCCTCTGCAGTTCTCGAGGGTAAATTTAAAAAAATTCCCCGATCGGAGAGGCTATGCTTATGTGCATTGGGGGAGATCGAATCCCAGGAACACGTGTTCCTGAGATGCCCGTTATTTGAAGAGGCTCGTGCTAAACTTATTGATCCCCTTCTGGCAGGCACTTCGGATCAGGACAAGATGGAGAACTTGTTTCTTAATCTTGAACATACAGCCCTCCATCAGATCGCGAAATTTTGTTCCTTGGTGGTAGAAGTGCATCAGCAGGATGGTTGCCACTAGGGTCAGGACTGTTTGATTTTAACTGGTACCGTTCCTTTTGGTACTATATTTTATTCTTTTCTACTATACTGTGCTTTATGGCAGCGTATTTACAGTTTGGTCTTTTTACCTTGTTGAATTTCGGAAATTTTACTATCTGGCCATTGTAATTTATTTATTCTGGTTTTATACTGCTGGCTAATCGCTGTTACAATAAATTCATTCATTCTCTCTTGAAACTGGATATTATGCACAATTGCTCATGAGTAAGACCCACTGAATTCAATTTGACTTACTTCCTTAGCATTAGCCATAATACTATTTGCTACTCCATTAAGAACGCACCAATCATCTATCAGTACCAGTATTTCAAGAAAGGGAGAGGATATAACTGGATTTCCTTACCAAAAAACCCCCCACCCTCCTAGAGCCTGTTGTCAGAGAATGGGTAATACTGAAAAAATGGAGCATATTAACTATTCACAGGAAATCTCATCTTCATGCTCTCCATCAGCCCCTTGCATAAATAGTCTCCCTCTCTCTCGTTACCTGGACCTCTATAGCATGAGATGACAAAAATCTGCTACTAGGTCCCTAAAGATTCTGAAAAAAAATCAAGTACAGTAACTGTCATACAAGTGAGGGTGGGTTTCACTTTTTCACATCTGGTAATTTGTTTCAAAGTTAAATATGCAATCCAAACAGACCTTTGTATTTCAATATAAAAAAACAAGCTAATTATTTGTGAGTCATGGCTTAAACTAATCTAGTAATTACATGGTCTGCATATGACATGACACCACCCAGGCCCAAAGCAAGTAACATCTTTTTACCCATGGCTTGCTTTCCCATAGCACACTGGTACGTATTTCTTGGGGACTGGTTATGGTGAGGGTATGGAATCAGGCCAGCACAAACACCAAGAAGGGTGAAAGGTTCAATCTCCAAATGTGTTGTTGCTCTTCAAAGAAGAAGAAAAAAAGGACTGTCACAAATCCAATAGAATAGCTCCAGGTAATTAGAGTTGTCAAAGCTCATCAATAAGGCAGAATAACAGAACTCATGCAGGTAGAGAAGAGCCAGCTCAAAAAACATGCATTATAAATTGCACTGAAAGTTATGAGGGATCTGCTTGGATCAAGTGAACCTTACAGGCTGGGATCAGCGGAAGGACAAGATCATACAGGCAGATGAAGCTGCCTTATATCTAATCAGACCACTGGCCCATCAAAGTCAGCTCTGATTGGCAGTGGGTCTCAAGCAGAGGTCTTTCACATCACCTACTACTTAATCCTGTTAATTGTGAATGCTTTGGAAACACTCACCATGACCTAGGTGGTATACAGTAGGATTGGGATAGCAGAAAGGGGGACTGCTGGAGATGTATTGAAGGTGCCACCTCTTGAATGCCCTTCTAAGCTTTCTTGCCTTGTAGAAGAGAACTCAAAGGGCATTTAAATGCTTTCTGAAGGCAATTAAATGTCCTCTGAGCTGACGTTTCCCAGGTCCCATATGCCCTCCCCCCAATTCCACAGTGGGAGGGAGAGGGAAGCCACGGTGCTCTTACCCTGGCTGCTGCCAGCAGCAGGCAGTGGGGGGGTGTCTCTCCTCAAAAATAAGGTTTCTGGCATGTCTATTTGTGGGGTGGGGCTTTTAATTAAGGGGGCAGTCCCCCGAAATGCCCCACCATAGCTACGGGCCTGCCATTTGCGGGGGAGGGTGGGATAGAAATTGCATAAAATAAATAGATGTCTTTGAGGACCACCTTTAATAAATGTTATTACTGTTCTGAAGATATGCATGTCTACATCCTTTCTTATTTTTCTTCACACTTGCAAGCTACTTCTTAACATCACCAAACTTCATACTCAACACAGAACACTTACTTAGTGATCGTATGTTCATACAGTGCAATGTTGCAATCATTTTCCTCATTCACATCCAAATATTCAACCAGACTCTCATGTAAAAAGTCTTCAAAATTCCTACCAAAAGAACGTGAACATTTCAAAATAATTTAGTATACTTTATTTATGTCCGGCTCTTCTTACCAATGATAACCCAATGCACCTCCCAACATCACTCTCCCTTCCTCTCCTGTATGGAGGGTCAAGCTGAGAAAGAGACCAACTGTCCCAGACAGCTTTCACAGCAGAGTGGGGTTTCAAACCTGGTTCTCTTAGTCCAACATGCTAAGCATTACATCAAACTGGCTGTATTGATTCCAAATAAATAAGCTGAAATTATGTTCAAAAGTATAAAGACACAAGTGATAGCTGTAAAAATTAAAGCTGCACAAGTATGTGTGGGAACTAAGATATTCTGAAAGGCAAACTCCAGAATTAATGATCTGTCATTCATAGGTTGGACCAATGGCTCCTTTCCTTCTTCTGTTTAGCCAAAGGGAACCACTGGTTCCAACCCAGAGTTTCCTCTGAATTCCTTTTCCTTCAATGTCAGTGGCAAGGCTGGACAATTGAGAAGGCAAGCAAATGAGATTTGGAATTTAAGACCTGGGTCTCATGGGTCTCAAGAATGGGTATTCCCAGTTCCCTCACAGGGTGTCATGAGTTCACAGGGGAGGATGTTTGGAAAATCTGGCAAAGGCTGGCAATATAAAAACCAGCATTGCAGCAAAGTGTGAAATGGGACTCTAAAGGTAAGAAAACAGGCACTTGCACCTGGTAAAAGTTGCACAGAAAAGGGAATTACAGCCAGTGTAGGATAAGCCTCTCTTCTTGAGCCCTGTCCTCCTCTGCATTTGGCCACCATGCTGTAATTCCAGCATGCAATATGTGGAGTAGAATGAACTTCTGGTCACTTGGGGACACCTGACACACACAACATTTTTAGAAGTGTGGTAGAAAGACAAAGTTTCTAAAAAGAAACATAATGTATAGTTCCAACCCAGTGCATCAATACAGGAACCTATGCTAGAGAGCTGGGATTGGCTATGTGACCCACCTTATGTACCAAATATATGCTGCAAATATACAATACTGATGACCGATGTGCATCTGCTGCCATTTAATGTGCAAAATGGCCCTTAGACTCAACCAGCATGCTACACACATATTCAAAGATGGTACCAAGGACTCTGCTTGCAGCTATTTTCAGCCCACCCAAACGAGAGATTTCTTGGGGGCGGAAAGGACTGCTGGGGGCGGGGAACACAGGAAAAAGCTGTGAACTTTGCATCCAAAAATAGCAGGGTCCAAACCAATGTCCTAGAAGAGAATGGAATTTGCCTGTTCTGTTTAATCTAGTAATCCATCTTGTCTCTCTCCTCCTCTCTGCCTTCAGAAAATTAGTATGCCATGAAGAAAGTTAGGCTAAAACCTTTCTCCCCAAACACAGGTGGGGCACCATTTGATGATAAAATCCTGACACTATCATAGGAAGGTTGTCCTCAAGAACAACAAAACCAACAAAATTGGCATTGTGCTCTGGTATACGAGTGTGTAAATGGAACAGATTAATCTCGTTTCTGATTACAACACAAAGTATGATGAATCCTGCCAAGTTACTTACCTGTAACCTTGTGCAAGTTCTTCCATATGCTTGTCTGTAACAGAGGGTTTTTGCTTCTTTACAATAATATAGGGTCTAGATCAAGGGAAAGAAATAACATCAACTAATGTATAGTAAGCTTATTTAAACATCATAGTACAGATGGAAAACAAAAAAAGTTGAGATTTTGTGCATTACTGTAGTCAGCAGCATACAAAAGTTGAACACCAAGTTAAACTCATCCCTAGAAATTCATGCCAGAGCAAAACATTAAAACTGTTGTCTGAGAGCACTAAATTTGTAAACTTCCACGCACTGATCGGAACTCTAGAAAGTTTATACCACCACACGGAAACACGGACACAAAGAATGGCATGCACTATCCGAAACGTCAAGGACTGTTGCTATTTGTACAAGGTGCTCTTGCAGTGTGCAGTAAATAATGGCAATATACTTGGGCATTCCACTCCAAGAATCCAAGCTAATAGTTTTAAAGGCTAATTAGCACTTTCAAATAGTGAAGTGGAAATCTGAACAACTGCAAAAGGATTAAGGGGATGTGGGGGGGGCGGGGAAGAGGAGAGAAGAACAACCACAGAGGAACAGGCAAATTGGATGACCAGTAAGTTTCAACCTTTTGCCAGTTCCACTGATGGCTCTCATGTCAGGCTCTGCAAGTTACATACCTTTTTTTCTGGCCATGGGGTATCTTTTTGGCAGTCACTATTTAGTGAGGGTGTAAGAGTAACCTGCTCTTGTGAAAGAACATAATGGTGCACTTGGGGAAGGAAGGTGCTGGTGGGATTTCCCGGGAGGGCTGTTACTGTGGGACACTTACCTGCACAACCTTCCTCCATCAGAGGAGATGTAGACACATCTGTCGGTAAGATTTGTGGAGATTGAAACAAATTCATTGATATATCCTGCTCTACGCATCAGCCGAAACGTGTTGACCAGTTTTTGGTGATCCCGAATGACACCAAGAATGTTGCCTGTCCAAGAAAACAAGAGTTTTATACATTCCTCTCTCTCTCTCTCTCTCTCTCTCTCTCTCTCTCTCTCTCTCTCTCTCTCTCTCTCTTCTTTTGCACAACTTTATCATCTTTCAGGCAGACAGGGCCTATAGTGGCTCTCTGTGGTTGTAAACAGGCTAGGTTTCTGTTAAGTCTGCA
>NW_015177010.1:1528524-1565900 GCF_001447785.1 Gekko japonicus
TTTCCAACAACTTCAAAACCCACCACTTGATGGCCCTAGAATATCTTAGAAATGAAAACCTGCAACTTAAAGAGCCAATTGCAACGGGTTTGGGTTTCTAATATTATCATTGAAAGTTTAAAAAAAGAGCGTAGGGATGTTTTCTACCTCCAAGCAAGGGCTCTATTGCTGAGACTGGGTTCCAATTGTCAATATTATCAAGGTCTTATCTCTTAAATGCCTCCACCGCTACTGAGCTATTTTGAGGTCTTCAAGATGTCAAAATGAACTGAGGTCATGTGTAACCACAATGAAGAACGGTATCTACCTTACGATTTATCGGGGGTTTTTTACCAAAAAGGATACACAAGTGATTTTACAAGCCATATTACACTAAAATCTAAAACAGTTCACCCACAGCAACAGGTTTTTAAAAAACAGTTATGAGGCTTAAAAATACTGGTAGAAAAAAAACTTTATTCTTAAATAAAAAGCAACTGTCAGTGACCCTGCAGTGATCTTTCGCTTTTATTTTGATGTATTTTAGAAGAAGAAAAAGAAGAAGAGATTGGATTTATACCCCGCCCTTCACTCGGAGTCTCAGAGCGGCTTACAAACTCCTTCCCCTTCCCCTCCCCACAACAGACACCCTGTGAGGTGGGTGGGGCTGAGAGAACTCTGACACAAACTGCTCTTTCAGGAACAGCTGTGCCAGAGCTTGTGACTGACCCAAGGTCACATCAGCAGGTGCAAATGGAGGAGTGGGGAATCAAACCCGGTTCTCCCAGATTAGAGTCCGCACACTTAACCACTACACCAAACTGGCTCTCTACCAGTTTAGCTACCAAAATTTTAAATTATTTCATGTCTCAGCACCAGTGTCTGCATCTGTATTCTCACAGAATTCACAAATCTTTGTCAGAATTTTATGATGCTGTCTCTCATTAAAATATTTATCAATATGCAACTCTAAATACCCCCCCCCAAATACACCATTAAATAAAAACTGTTCCAACAATTATTAGAAGAGCATTATCAGCCTTTTTGGCTAGGCAACAGAAGCACATGAGGGCTGCATTTCTATTTTGTACCCTGTCCCCAGTGAAGATACCGCTTACTCATTGAGAGTTGGTGTACACATAACCAAATCAGATCCTTGATCACAGTTAAGAGGTCAGGCGTTGACAACACAGCCATGCTCACAGAATTGTGCCTTCTGTCCCTGCAGGGAATTTCTATCATCCCCTTTACCGTGGTTCACAGATATCTTGGCACTGATATTAAGAGCAGTTAAGGAGGCTAAACACATTCTGCACTCAACTAGGATGCCCAACTCTGTTTTGAGAACCCTTGTTGAACAGATTAAAAACCAGAAAATTTCGAGGAGGTTGCCCTACCATTAAGAAAAACAAGGAAGACATTGGGATATGAAAGTTCTTCCCCGCAGAGAAGATTTACATCTTCTACTCCCAGGTTACCAGCTAATTTAATAATAGGGCCATCTTCCATATCAGTAGTAATGTGAGTCATCAGAGCTAGGTTTTTAACCAAGCCGCAAGCCTGAAGAAAACAAAAAGAACATTTTAAAAAGCAGAATTCATAAAAATGTGCACTGATTTTACAGAGTTCCTAATATTTTGCAAAGAGAATACTGATGGAATAAAGTTGTATGATTTCTTCTGGCTTAGAAGAAATATCTCTCTCCTCTAATGCCAGATATATCGATAGACCATTGTGTTGCCCAATATACAGTGCATTATAAATAATAATGATAAAAACAGTCTGAAGTTGCAAAGGAATCAAAAAACAACCATGAACATCAGACCTCAAAGTATCAACAAACAACTTATCCATGCAATTTACAATGTCTATTTGAAGTGCATACAAATGTACAAAATCCAGTTTCAATAAATCATAAAGAAAATTCTATTCTTTTTATATGCAATGAATAATGTCTGTTTGTAATGTATACAATTAACAGATATCCAAAATACAATTTCAATAAATCATAAGAAAAATCCTATTCAACATCATTTCCAGATTATTTTCAATGTTTCAAATGGAATTCTTCCTCAGGAAATATCTAAGTGTAAAAAAAATCATTATTTTTTAATTAAAGTTTAATCATAAATAATAAATACCGGGACAACAAAAACGTCTGGAAGAAGAATTAGTACTGAATTTGTCATCTAGAATTATCAATGAAGAAGAGAGACACCTCCTGAATTCGGGGTTGGGTTTTGTAACCACCCCACAGTATCGACCATTTGAGAGAAGGATTGACATTTTTAAATTGATTTATATGTTAACATTTGAAAAGTTTTTTGGAACCAATGATAAACAATCAGAGAGAAATGTCTGACGCGTATATTTGAAGTGCATACAAAATGTATTTTGTACATTTGTATGCACTTCAAGTACACATTATTCATTGCATTTATAAGTTGTTCGACTGTTGATCCTTTGGGGTCTGATGTTCATGATATACTGTGGAGAGCCAGTTTGGTGTGGTGGTTAAGAGTGTGGACTCTAATCTGAGAGAACCAGGTTTGATTCCCCACTCCTCCACATGCAACTGCTGGGTGTGACCTTGGGTCAGTAATAACTTCTTTCAGAGCTGTTCTCTCAAGGGCAGTTCTCAAGAGAGCTCTCTCAACCCCACCTACCTCACAGAGTGTCTGTTGTGGGGAGGGAAAGGGATTCTAAGATGCTCTGAGACTCCTTCTGGTAGAGAATGGCAGGGTATAAATCCAACCTCCACCTCTTCTTCTCTTCAGACACCAAAACTTTCAACCTGAGCCACTGCCAATTATGGGCAATGATTCCCAGGTTTTGTCCAGGTGAAGGCAACCACTGAATAAATAGAATAGCGCCTGCAGTCTGCCCCTAGGTAAGTTTACTCTGAAGTAAGGCTTACTGGGATCAATGGGACAACTTTCGAGGAATGCATAGTGGGACTGTAGCCTCAGCTTCAGCCAATTAAAACTTCACCGCTTCAGTGAGATGTAAAACAACAATCCTAGGCACACCAACTTTGAAGTAACACACACTGAGCACATGGATGGGCTTGCTGGTGAACAAATATCCATGTTTTCCAGGATGGTAATCACCAACAGCTTTTTCTAGGTCATTCTCAAAAGGTATATTATGAAAACCAAAGGTCAAAAGAAATCACTTTGGAGGGAAGAAACGCAGTACAGGAAGAGCCATCATTTGAGGTAGCAACTGTTCCGGTACAATCAGAAGAGAATAAAAAGAACAAACCATATATACAAAATAGTGCACGGGGAAGAATTAAAGGAACATGTGACACTGCAAGAAATGCCATGAGGAAACCCAAGATTAGACACAGAAAAACTTAAGATATTAACACTGCATTGGTATCTAATTGGCCAGTTGCCAGAAATTTATTTATATATTTAAAATATTTATATCCTGCCTTTCCACAATGCCGAAGGTGGCTTACAGAACATAAACATACACATGTAAACATACAAACACCTAAAGTAAAATACATCAAGTTAAAACATTAAGGAAAGTTCAGCTTCTGTCCCTTACCTCTCCTTCGGGGGTGTCTGATGGACACAGCATGCCCCACTGGGATGGCTGCAGAGATCGAGGGCCACTCACTTTTCTTGTCTTCTCAAACTGAGAAGAGATTCTCGTCATCATTCCCAGTGCGGATATATACGACAAGCGGGACAAGACTTGAGTCACACCCTGCCGATCCATCTTGAATCTCTTCAATGACCAGTTCCCCTAAAGGCCAAGAATTACAAAATTTTGCAAAAACACAGTATAAGTAATTCTCCCTTATCTAATCCACAACTATTTTAAAAATGTAGATCCTTAAAAGCCTACTGATAGAACAGCTTTAAGCTTTTCAAGTGTCCTCAAGATTTTATGGCTGAAACATCAGACTAACTTCTATGAGAACAGCAGCTTAACACTCTGTCACTCTGTTGCTTTGATTTTATACTTTATCTCTTGTAGATGAAGGACTCACATAACAGCAGCTTCGTGCTTGACGTTTTTTACACAGGTAGAGGTACCCAAGGAAAGGGATACTAAAGCACTTTATCAATTGTGGAGAGAACAAATGAATATTAATATGAGGTATGGGGCTCTAACAGAGTTAAAGGTAAAAGGTAAACATTTCCCTTGCTTGAAAGCCAGTTGAATTAGACTCTAGTGCGCGATGCTCATCTCCGTTTCCAAGCCAAAGAGCCAGCGCTGTCCGAAGGCTTTTCCGTGGTCATGTGGCCAGCATTACTAGAAGCCGAGGCGCAAGGAACGCTGTTACCTTCCCACCTAAATCAAGTTAAGTCAGTGGGATTGGAAGGATGTAACTCTGCTTAGGACTTCACCATAAAATACCCGGCATTAGTAATTGGGAAGTAGTTGGGTCACCACTGCTGAGTATCTTAAATACACATGTGCCTGGTAACATAGCAATGGACAAGTTGCTTGCATATTTTGCACTCTGTTACTTGCACTGTACCCAAGTGCAAAACCTTTTTTTAAATTACTTGAGACAGCAGAAGGAGAATAGATGTTTCTATTCAAACTGAGAGACCCTGTACCCGGTATAAGATAAATTAAGATTTAATGACAAAGCAACAAAAACAACAAGTTGCAATCTTTGATTCAATATGCTGACAGCAGTCATGAAACAATACGCAACACAGGCTTTAAAACAGCCTCCCTCCCCCTGTACCAAACCCCATACGCTTTGAGGTTTTCCAGTGCACTACTGTATCATGTGTTAATAAGACTTTTGAATGAGACATATTCCATACGAGAGCAGGAAGAACTACCCCGCTGTCAAAGCAGGAACGAGCGGGGTGGAGGCATGCGGGGACAGCCTCTGGTACACCCCATCCGTTCACCACTGCTGTCCCCACCTCACCCACTTCCCCTTTGTTGCATGGCAGCTGAACAGTGCCGGGCTTCACCCACTGCTTGGCAACCTCCCCCCTTTAACAACTGACCTGTAGCTCAGCTGTTAACTGAAAGAAGTCTATAAAAGGCTGAATGGTGGGGGCAGAAAAATAGAGCTACCTCCCCGCACCACCCAAGATTAGCTACTTGTTCACAGCGTTTTATTTTCTTTTTTTGCTCCAGCTTAAAGGGGGAAGCCCTGGGAGCGACACACGTGCTCAGAATGAGTGTAGTGCCACGTGGAAGCAAAACAAAACAAAACACTGCTGCTAGGGAGGCAAGGTTGAACCAAAGCTCTGCATGGAAGGGGGTCAAAATCTCTACATTCCGTAATGCACTGGTGGCATTATATAAATAATAAAATTAATATCCTGAAACTAATTTGAAAGATGCACAATTTCAGTAGTTTGTCTTCAATGCCATTTCTTTCCTAGAGCTGAGTCCTATAGCCAGAGATATCTAGTAAGAGCCTCTGCAGTTGTACTTAGAAGAGACCGTATGCCTTCCAAACAATGAAAGGGGACACTCACAGTAGAGATGGCGTTCACCATACCATTGGTGATCTGATCTTGCCGCATGTGCTTAACTACATCAAACTGGGCTGCTCTTTGCTTGGGAATTACTTGGTCTGCAATCTTCTTCAACTCAGAGTTAAATTTTTTGAACAAGTCTTCAAAGAGGAGGGAAAGAAGCTACAAAAGAAAAACGGGATTTAGAGACACAGCATCAGAAGCCACACTGGAAATGCATCAAGGGCCATTCCTATATGTGGCCCATTCTAGAACAGAATGACATTGCCACTTCTGACCAACTGACCACCTTCCACCCCCCCCCAAAAATAACCCTCAGTATGGATACAAGAAGTCTGTTCTGTTCTTGAGAACTTCTGAAACTAAGTGGCCAAATTGGCCAGAGTCCATAGAATCAAAGAATCATAGAGTTGGAGGGGACCTCCAGTATCATCTAGTCCAACCCCCTGCACAATCCATTTAGATTCCAATCCTCGGCTCTTTTATGATGAACAAGAAATGCAAGTGGTCATTCATTCACCTTCAAATCAAGATTTCTGCACGTGTTTAGATGAAGCGGAAAGGTCACACTACGGTGTAAAAACTACCTTCACCTGGTTTCTTATTTTCAAAATTACTTTACATACACATAACCTATAACCGGTGCAGAGTCAGAGTGTATAATCGAAAGAGTGGACCACTCATGAAGAAGCTCCCCAAAGAATCACCAACGTGAATATCTGCTATTTAGGAAAAGGGGAAAGTGCCCGCTCCCTTCATTTTGATAGGTCTTCAGCTGTGCTCCCTATGTCCAATCCTGTCCTTCTCTCTTTTCCACTTAACGTTTGAAGGTCAGATTTGCTCACCAATTATCCTGTTCACACCACTCTTCTACTCGCAAACACATGGAATGGATTCACCCTTTTCCCAGGGAGAGGGGGGGGGGAGTGTATTCTTGAACTTGGCAATTCTTTCCCAAGTCTTGGATTTTACAGCAGTTCTGTCAGGAAGACTAAAAATACAGCAGCTACCAAATGCCAAAAATGCAAGTTCCCAGTATACAAAGCATTGTGAAGTGCTAAACAAACTAGGTATTCAACCAGGCCCTGTTAAGACATTCTGGAGTCTATTGCGTAATTTAATTCTTGCATGGAATAAGACCAATTTACAACTCTCTCCATTTTCTTAGAAGTATCAGAACTGCACTGCCTCGGTGGGCTGAAAGCCAGCCACCCATTCTACTGCCCAAATGAATATTTCTACAGTCTGTAACTTGCCGACCTTCCAACATCATGATATTCTTCTGGTCTGCACACAAAACACATGGCCACTGAAATATCCAGGATCTTTTATCTAATCAACATCATCTAGAAGATTTCATGAAATCATCCGGAATTATAAACGTAATAAAGTCAACTACAATGGCCGTTCTTATGGAGCTCTGACAGTCCATCTAGATTTCAGCTCCCAACTGTTTTAAGAGGAATAAGAAATACATGCGGACTAAAAGAGAACATCAGAACTTCTACATCAATGGCACACACCAATGACCAGTCTTTCTTCCAGGGTCTCCCCCTCCCTCAACTACCTTGCCATCAAAGGTCTACCTGAAGGAATTGCTGACAAAAATCTCTGAAATATTAGAATATAAACTGGATTGCCACACATAAAATTTTGACTAAACATACTGGCTTGTATTCAACCACACAGTTCCGAATTCTTAAGTGCATGTTTTTCTTCAGATGGGGCAGCAGTGACCAGTTCCTCCCTCACACTGCAGAGCCCCACTTTGCACCACCCTCCGGCTGTCGCTGAGGAAATGCTGATAATTAAAAACACAATTTCAGAGTGGCTCAGTGGGCTGCAATGTGCATGGGAAATGGGAAAGTACCACCCTGTAAGTAGATTTCATTGGATACAAGCCACCAGAGCAACAGACAACAAAAGCAAATTTTAGAGGAGTAGCCATTTTAGTCTTGCAGCACTTTTTACTAATTTATTGCAGTACAAACTCTCACAGATTATTTAGTCAGAAGCACAAAGTTATTATCAGTTGGCAGATTATACAAATGCCTACGTACAAAAGGATAGGGGGGTGCTGTGCATACAAAGGGAAGCTGGAAGTTAAGAATATAAGAATTTAAGAAAGGCACTGCTGGATCAGACCAGGGGACCATCTAGTCCACCATCCTGTCTCGCACAGTGGCCAACTAGTTCCCCTGGAGGGCCAACAACAGGGGAAAGAGGTGAAGGCCTTTTCCTGATGTTGTCTCCTGGCATTGGTTTACTACCCCTAAATGTGGTTCAGTAGTACAAGACAAAGTTGTGTTACATTACTACAGAGAATGCACTAAAACTGAAATACAGTCCAAAGAGCAAACCGATCATCAGAATGAATGTGATCCATTCTCAATCAGCAATAATCTGGCAAATATTAACAGTATTGAAAAGCATTTGAACGCATCTAAAGAGGGGAAACTTACTTTCTATAGTGGTGAGAGAGACATGAATGGCCACCCCCCCCCAACCCCCTGTTTTTAATGTTTATACAGCAGTGATGGGGGAATTGAGATTTGGATTGGGATTCTGGCATGGGGGGAGAAGGAGATTAATCCTTCTCCTTGCTCTTTCTGCAGTACAAGACACCCTCCCTTGTTGATACTGTTGCTCAAGTAGATATAGGATAGAGTTGCCAATGGGGTTTACTGCTTGGGCTAGTTTCTGGGGTTTTGTGCCATCTTTGAGTGGTCCATTGTTGCTGTTGATCAGTATCACCAGGAACAATGAAATTCTACAACTGAATTAGATGTTATATATAACAACCAGAATAAAACAGAGACATTTGGAATGCACGAACGGTCACTCAATCAATTTAAAAGTGAGCAGTGTAATGTTTCCAGATAAATAAGGTCTAGGAGACCACTTCCAAGGGGCCCTCAGACCAGATTGGCAACTTCTAGGCTAAACCTATGAAATCTATTGTTTCATCTACTGGCTCTCCTCTCCTCCATGTTGTCCTCATAATAATTCCATGAGGTAAATTGGGCTGAGAGGAAGTGACTGGCCTAAGGTCACCAAGTTAGTTGCCATGGTTGCTTGGAGATCTGAACTGAGAGCTTTGCTGCTAGCTCCCTACCACACTAACCACTACACCAGACTGATGGTGTCACACACTACTGGGAGGAGAAGGGAATAAAACAAGCCAAAGAACTCCATTCCATCACCAAACAGGACTTGTTCTAAGCACTGCATTGTGTCAAGTAAACATAATGTAACAAACTGGTCCTAAATCAATCTCTAAACCATATTACAGTGCAGAACTAACACAATCTCATGGATATAATCCCAGTTCACCCAGAGACTTCATGCTTTACATATTACAATTCTCAAAGGCGTGATTTTGATATTTCCCACAATTTCAAAGTATAGATGCCCATGAAAATATAATACATCACATATGAACTTGGTTTTCTACCAACTGCACATAGTGCAGATTTCACAAGTTCCCACAGCCCTTCATACTGCAGCCAGATTAAAAACTTACTTGTTCAGGACGTCTACAAATCTGTGATATCCAAATCTGAATATTTTGCTTCTAGCCAACACACTGGGATTCTAAACCATGTAACAGAATGTGGGGTCAAGAAAGAAAAGCCAAATTTTTAGAAGCACTTCAGTAAGTCCTAATAAACTGTAGTTACAGTGAAGACTTCCTGGTTCAGGAAGTCTTCAGTTTTTGCACTGTGTGCAAGAGGCTCATTCACTTCATGAACAACTTGTGGTTTGTTTGTTAGACTGAATGCAGCCATGGCGTGAAGCATATCTCCCTGTCTGCCTCAGTTCCCCATCCCTACAATAGCAAAAGGGCTGTTTGGAATGTCATAAAGTAATTCGGACATGTATCATCCCTGACTTCAGAAGAGCCACCAATATTCTTTCTGCCTGAAGTAATAAAAGTTCAGCTTTAAAGTACACAAACGTCTTCACATTTTCCACCCTGAAGCAGTCCATTCTCAAGTCGTACATCTACAGGTTCTCTCTCACAGCACAGCAAAGTTTCACAAAAACCTTTTCTTTAGGTCAAGAGTAAGTGATTAAAAAGAGAAAGGGATGGCACACCAGTGATAGTATTCATTGCATTTTATAGCTAACCCAAGGTCTTTAAGACAGGAACATGGAAGAGCAAATTAAATTTGAGGGGTGGGGGGGGGAAAGAACATAGGGGAGAGGAAATGACAGCTCATCAATTGATTTCCATTGAAAATCCTGAGGAAAAAAATTAATAAAGAAGTTAAGCTGCTGAAATACAGTTTCACCAATTAGCTTAATGTCAGAGAATTCTAATTAGGCGCCTTGAGATTGCCATTTAGTGTTTGAGGCTTTGGAGTGCCAAATTCTCCTTTTCACACAAACTGGTTGCAAAATTAAAGACATTAGGCAGCCTTAATTATATTATCAGAACAGCTGGGATTAGTCAATCTCTGAAGTCAAGGCGGTTTTCTTTTGTCACAGGGTAGAAATCCCTTCCTTTCCAGGGTGCCGGATTTTGGTACTATTCCATATCTCACCCATACAAAGCAAGCTGAATTAGAAAGGAAGAAAGGAAGACAGGAGGGGAGGGGGAACCCCAAACAAACCCCAAGGACAAAGACGAAGGAAATGCTCAGCAAATAATGAACACATTAAGGAAAGAGAAAAGGTAGGTGAAAAGATTAAGCCTGGAATCGGTAGGTTTCGCTAACACCTCTGCTGGCACCTGGCCTGCCAAGCCTCTAGTGGCAGAAAGACTAAGAGGAAGCTCTGTAAACCAGCTTGGCCAGGGGAAACAACTGTTATCTAAAGCAAAAGCACATTTCCTACTCCGTTGTCCCATGGGGTGTGAAATTAGCAGCTATTGTTTTCACACATTTTTACAGACACAATGCCTTTTATGTCTTCACATTGTGTCGACTGCTATGTTTTCCTCCTCATACAGAAACAGCCTTTTTTCATTCAAATTTTTAAGCAACAGGATTTTTAAACCCAGAAACACAACTGGTGTTAATATATATATCTCACGCAGGCTGTTAAAGACAGAAACTCTAGCCAACTGAAAACCCTAAGGGAACAGGCATAAAGTGGGATGTTTTATACATTTTACAAAATATAGTCAAGACACTTCGGAAACGGCGAGAGAAAAATCTCAGGAGGACAGTTTTGAGATATGTTTCAGATCCTAAACATTAAAATCCACTACAAAATAAACTATGATTTCACTCTCACAAAGCATTAGTATATTAGTGGACATATACTACAGTGGGGGGGGGTCTCCAATGTGGTGCCCGTGCGCGCCACGGCACCTGCCAACACCTTTCTTGGGCCCCACCAAGTGTTTTTAGAAAGTGGTTAGAACCGGGTGGAGTTCTTGCCCAGTAGAGCTTCTGATTTGCCATTCAGGATTTGATTGGCTATGCAGATTAGAATAATATGGTTTCATTGGCATCTTCCACCACAGTATTGGTTTTATTACCTCTCTTTCCCGGTGCATTTTTAATTACATCTCTTCTTTCCTGCACTTGGGCTTCCTGTGCGTGCTTGGCTCTGCCTCCTGCAACAGCCATTTTATGGATGTGCCCACCACCCCTGTGTCACAATTCCAAATGTGCCCACAGGCTCAGAAAGGTTGGGGACTCCTGTACTAGGGTATATGAAGTTCTATAGTTTTAGACTATCCCCCTAGTCTACAATATCTGCTGTGATAAATTTAAGGTTTGTCTGCAAAAACAGTTCACTGCATATCAGTGCCAACTTTAAGTGTTTGGGGGCCATTTCTCACATTATTAATTTTTTAAAGGTTTTTTAGGTTAACATGTCCTATGTGGGGATACCTGGCTATTGCCACAGCAGGGGGGGAAACTCATACACACTTTAACAGGGGGGGGGGTTTATTCTGCATCAGCAGACTATGCCACAAAATGCTTAGATCAGGGGTCATTTGGGGGGGGACGCGGGGGGATGCCATCCCCCCGGGTGAGGTGCGGGAGGGCGGGGCCTGGAGCTCCCTGCTGGTGCCCGCTGGAGGTCGCCGCCGGCTGTGGGGAGGACACACTTCCGGTGATGTCAGGGGGTGTGGCATATGCTAATGAGTCCCCCTAGCTCTTTTTCTACGAAATGACCCCTGGCTTAGATCATTAAGCGTGTGGATGGAAAACACTGGAGCAAATTACCTGTCCCGCCAACTCCAGTCGCTTGTTACCATAATAGTCTCGGTCATCTACTTTATTGTCACCTTGGGCTAGAATCACCCTGCGAACCATCACAGCTGTATAGATGCACTTGGATCGGAAATTGAATTCTTTCACCTGAAAGGAAGCAGATGGAAACCAGTAGACAACAGTGAGCCCTTTCCTCCAAGAAAAACATCCTGAGAGCTCAAACTACTGAATTTGACAGAATACCTAAATTTCATCCATAGAAAACTGGGAAGAGCATTAACTTTTCTCAAAACAGAAAATATAACAGCCAACAGAATGGGTTAGAGCAGCGCAATTATCTAGCATGCTTATTAATCTTTTTCTTAAAAAAAACCATCTCTCTTGGGAGGTAAATAAGATTGACGTTATTGAGGTGACACAATATTAGCCTGATCAGCTAGGCAAATTTATTTGCGCACAGAAGGGAGCGCTGAAGAACTCCATTTGTGAGAACGAGGTAAGCATAAAAGGAACTTGGAGAATTCCAAGTAAGCATGGGAAAATAAATGAATCCTGCAGTCCTGATTTCAGGGACCAGGGTGTCAACATGCTCCCTTTCACCTCTCTTCCATTACATAATTCCACTGCTTCCAGTAGGACTGGAGAATACAGGAACTCAATAAATCACATAAATCTCTTTTTGATTTGCAAAACAGCAAATCTTGAAGAATTCCTTGTCAAAAAAGACATTTTGCCCAGAACTATTTACCTCTTGCTTCAAGCAAGAGGAAAAAACAATGAGCAAGATAGGACAGCAACAAGGCATTAAGATTAAAACAAAAGAAAACATGGCCGTTGCTTCAGTACCCGTTATCATACATACAGGGACATGGGCAAGGATAGTTGTTGCCAGCAGCTCCCTTGCTTCTTCCATCTTGGTCTTCTTGGGTCCTCCCCACATTCTCTGCCTTCGTACCTTATTCCCCAAATACTTCAATGCCTGTAATGCAAATACCACATGTAAGTCAGTATAGGATATGTTTTGTTCTTGTGTAATAGCATTTCCCCCACTGTTTAACATATCATGTTTAATTTTTTTTTTGCTTTGTTTCAAATGTCTGTAACTGTACTTTGATTGCATTGCTTATTAGGTATCACATCCTATTGATTGCATTCATTTCAATAGAAGGGTGTACCTGTGCTTAGTGTGGCACTGAAAAAGTCTCAGGGCACCTGTGCAGTTTTGAATGCAACGGCCTAGAACTTAAGCAATGAAAATCATTCAGGGGCACTACATTATTTTAACTGGAGCCCTTTAAATGGATAGTAACAGCAAACAGGTTTCCTAGTTTGATTGAGCCATGCCCAAATGGTACCTCCACATTCTCCAACTTACATACTCCAATGACTATTCTAATATGTCAATGAAAAAGTATTGAGCATGCCCATTATTTTTCTTAACCATGTAAATCAAGATGGCATTGTCCTTTTTTTTGGCACAGGACAATACTGAGTGAGCTCATCTTCAGTTTATCAACCATGATAAGAACATAAGAACATAAGAGCATAAGAGACGCCAATGCTGGATCAGGCCAAAGGCCCATCCAGTCCAACACTCTGTGTCACACAGTGGCCAGAAATACCAGTGCCATCAGGAGGTCCAGCAGTGGGGCCAGGACATTAGAAGCCCTCCCACTGTTGACCCCCCCAAGCACCAAGAAGACAGAGCATCACTTGCCCCAGAGCCCCTATCTATACCTATCTATGCCCCAGAGCCCCTAAACAGACCTTCAAGTCTGTTTCAGCACTAATATGACCCACTAAGAGTGGGTACATTTGGTGTGCCTCACATCAGCTATTGAGCAAAGAGCCAAAGACTTATAAGCCAAGTTCAGAATTGATTTTTGGCCAACTTACAACTGGAAGTCTGGTGGCTACTAATGTAATTAACCTGTCTGGAGTTCAACAAAGGATTTTAAAAAACACCAATAAATGGAGAAGGGGACTCCTCAAGTCTGTGCCAGTTACACTCATCAGAAGTCCTGCTATACCATTTCATACCATTTTCATCTTGCCCAGTTTGCTTATACATCCCACTTTTAGCCAAGTTAACGCAACTTCCCTATTTGCATAATGAAAGCCCACAGTAAGACTACAAGAAGAGCCCTGCTGCATCAGATTAAAGTCCTATCTACTCCAATGTCCTGTTTTCACACTGATCAACTGGATGCCTCTCAGAAACACCCAAGCAGGTTAAGAGGGCAAACTACATACCACAGCTATTGCCTCCTGCCAACTTGAATTCATGGCATACTGCTTCTGAATGTGGGAGGTCTCTTTGAGCCACTGTGGCTAATAGCCATTGGTAGAATGAATGAATACCTCCAATTTCCTGTTAAACCTATCTAAGCCAGAGGCCAATACCACATATCGCATGGCAACAAATTCCATAAAAGATGCCTTGAGCACTTTTTTTTTTGTCTGCCTATGAAACATTTCACTGGGTGAGGCACTAGGGTGTTGTAGCAGGGGGGAAGGAAGGAAAAGTTATCTGTCCACTTTCCCCATACCATGCATAATTGTAGGAACTTGAATCACTGAGGGTGTGAGCTCTTTCCAAAGTCAGCTGGTGCCTACACGTTTCAAAAAATGATCCCAATGGTTGGCTGAGACTGACTTTTCTACTGTGACATCAATAATAAGCATGGGAGTTTGACGGGCAGTATTGAGAAAGGACTCCCCCCTCCTGACAACACATCTTTTGCGTTACCCAATTAATTCACAAAAGGCACATATAAAAAAACCCTGCCATCTTTAGAAAGCACCACTGACGAATGTTTGAAAGGGCACACACCTGCATCTGTGTGAAAATCTGAGCTTTCTGGCACTCCTCCAAGCTGGGGGCAAATGCAGCCATCACGTGCTCCTCCGTACCGATCATCTGCACAATCTCTTGGTCACTCTCAACACCCATGGCCTAGAAGGAGGGTGGAGGGGGGGGGGAAATAAAAGGTAGAAAACAGGAGAAAGAACGTCAGCTTTGTGTTAACTCACTGACATTTGCTTATGCTAATTTGGCATTGTATATATATCTCGCAAAAGCGAGTTCTCTCAGAAACACAGCCATCTGGCACTGGCACCAGCGCACTCGGAAACCACGGGATGGAAATCTTGATAAACAGCAGCAGAGAAGACAAACTACAGCAGAGCAAGCTTTTGCTAGAATCGCTGTCAATGGCTCATCTGCAGAGGAAACATCATCTTGTTTCTTTACAGAAAGTAATAACCAGCCATTTGGACCTGGCAAATGGAAGCCTGGTGAAGTGCCACAGGAAAGTAACGGTGCCTTTTCTAGGGCTCAACCATTAAAAAAGTGACATTTCAGGCAACATGGAGTTTGCTTTGAAAGAGCAGCACTCCCTGGGGGGGGGGGGGGGGGGTTTTTTGTTGCTTTTTGCTGAGTAACTCTGGGCAGAACATTTGCCAGAAGGGGGGACAGATCCTGCTAAACTCCCTTGAGGAGATTGTACATTGATGCTGCCATCATCTGCACTGTTCCTGTTAGATTTTTTGATGTTAGGTAGTTCTTTATGAATATTTTATTGTATTTTAGTGTATTGACTGTTTTATTGCTTTTAATGTTGTTCGCCGCCTTCAGCCGGTTCCTGGCAAGGCGGGATATAAATTGAAAATAATAAATAATAAATAGACTTTCTCAGCACAGCTGCTGCAGCCAGCACTATCCGACACCTTCCGCAAAAGGTATATGGGTGTATGGTTGCTACATGCTGATGCAGCTGGGGCATTATTTTTTTTGGTACCCTTTGGATTGCCTCCCCCATCAACCTTTCTTGCAGGGGCAAACTGTTTGATGAATGGCCTCTCCACATTTCAGCTCAGTTCTTGTCCCTTCTGCCTGCACACCCACGAGTGAGAAGGTTACAGAAGGTTCATTCTCCAGTTATACAGCTTTCTAGTGTTCTACCTACCTTCAGGGAGCATGTTCTGTGTCAACGTATCTGCTGGGAGATCACCTCAATTGTGCCACAGAGGATTCTGGGGACTGTTCCAAGAGGCACATTCAGGTCAAGCAGGATTATTTTCTTTTCTTTTTTGGATGAGTATTTTTTGTGTGTGTGTGTGTGTGTGTGCTTGCATGCCTGGAAGTCATGGTGACTTCTGGCAACCCCTAATGGGGCCAGGATGTTTCAGAGAATTGGCTTCCTATTGTCTGCCTCTGTGTCCCGAGCCCTGGTTCTCCTTGGCGGTCTCCCTTCCAAGTACTTGCCAGGGTTGGCTCTGCTTAGCTTCCGAGATTGGACTTGCCTGGGCTATCCAGGTCAGGGCCAGGTCAAGCAGGGTTTTGTTGTTCTTCAGCACCCTCTTGTGCGGACCAAATGTGTACCCTATAACTCACTTAGCACTACCCTGAAGTTGCTCATTGCCAAGAGACTGCCCACCATCTCCATGCTTTCTTTCAAGGAAGTTTGCCTGCTGTCGCTTATCTTCTCAGCAAGAAACTCCTGGGAAGCTTCCAAGGAAGCCCAGCCTCTCCTGGAACACAGCCTGAAAACCACAGCTCATCTGCCCCCCACCCCCACCCCGCATACTGCCATTGAAAAGAAGAGGCACGAAACAGGCTTTCCATACAGAATCCTGACTTGAAAGCCAGTTGGACTGGGGGTTTTTTCACTGAATACTTCATACATTGTAAAAGCGGTTTAATAAAGTGAGAAAGAGCTTAACAGGTTTTTTTGGGGGGGATCTCTCCAATCTCTCCATGAATAAAGCGTTTCAAGGTGGCATCCGGCAACGCAGCCTTTTGTAAATTCCAGATAGTGCTAAAGCTTCTCCTTTCAGACATTTGCCTGGAGCTCTGCCATATCAAGGAACAGGGAATAATCTCACTAAAACCTCCTTCTGGCAGAGCAATAATATGCTTCTCAGAAGTTGGGAGGGTGAAAAGTTATGCTTGCATTCATATTGCTCTTAAGCCATGCATAACAGAAAAAGACTCTGCCAAATAACGCCTCGGGTACACTGTGTACTCTGGTGCTCATTCGGCATGGACAATGCATCCCCAAATTACATTACCAAATAAAACCGCATGAAATGTCTTGCTAAATGTCTTCAATGGAGTCTTTTGTCCTAACGTCATCCGTGGTAAGGAATGATGTTTAGGACATTACATGAGTGGTACAAAATGGTGCTCTGCAGGGGCTATCTCCCCAGGCCCTGGGACTACTTCAGGCACGCCCCTGTGCTGTCTTCAGCAGTGTGCTCAACAATCAATATTTAAAAGGAGACCGCCGGCCCCTTCTTCTTAGCCTAGGGGCTTCCAGCCTTTTTGAGCCTGTGGGCACTTCTGGAACTGCGAGAACCGTTAGTGGGTGCCACCACAAAATGGCTGCCATGAGATCTGAGGCCAGTCACAAAATGTTGGGAGGTTTCAAGTGGAATGTTATCCTATGACGGAGGCAGCTGTTTCTCAGTAGGTGCTGCCTACAGACACCATGTTGTTGCCTCCTGAGCACCAGACAGAGGATGGCACCATATTAGGGATCTTTGCCCTAGCCATCATCGCTGTTCGTTTACAACTCTTGGTCAATGCAAGGCTCTGTCCTTTCTTGTCAACTTCCCAGAAGATAGATACACTTGGAGCATGACCCCGGGGCTGACACCCAGCCTAGACTCAACCAGGCCCCTGCTGGCCTTGGTTGGATTTGACCTGACACCTGGACAAGCAATCCTGATGAGCAGGCCTGTGGGGAAAGGAGGCAGGAGAAGGCCTTGCTGGGATGGCTGATGGAGAAGGAGCTGCGTCGGGAAGGAACAGCTGCTGCCAAGGGTGTGAGCTGGCCCCAGACCATTCTGATGAGGCTAGAGATGCCATCAGCTGGCAACACCTGGGTAGCCACAGTGAAGGCCGAAGATAGGCCCCAACAGCCTGAGTTCACCAGGGAAGACAGCCCCTCACCCAGGGCAGATGATGGCAGACTGCAGATCCAGTGGCGACAGCAGCCAAGCCAAGAGGCCAAGGGAGGGGCCAGGCCCAGACAGGCTGAGGGCAGGAACAGGATCAAGCCTTCAGTTAGGCCGGGAGGGGAGAAGGGAGTGAAGAGGTGGCATCAGAAGACAGGCAGGAAAGAGAGGCAGGGCTACCCCTCCCACCACAATTGTTCCTTGTGTCGGATTGGCCCTGTCAGCAGAGGCTTGCAGGGCTGGACCAGGATTGGGTTCAGGATCAAGGGGGGGCTGGACTGGCATCCTTCAGCAGAGAAACTCCTACGACAGGCTGGGGAGAAAGGAGAAGAGCAGGGCTTCCTGCATGAGAGAAGACCAGTGAAGAAAGGGGGCAAGGGTGCTGTGAGCTCCTCTCCTTCCCCAATTCTGACGCCTGGAGGATCTTTCCTCAGAACAGACCAACATGGCTGAAGACCATGAGGAAGGAGACTCACAGCATGCAGCCTCAGGCAGTATATGCCTCCAGTATGCACATGCATGATCTGCTCTGATAGCTACTCTCCAAGGGCTCAGGCAGAGGTCCTTCATATCATCTACTGCCTAATCCTTCTAACTGGAGATAACAGGACTTAACCTGGGACCCTCTGCATGCCAATATAGAAACTCTATCACTAAGCTATGGTGTTGGAATTTTGCAAATGTCAAGGAAGAGTTAACTCTTTTGTTTATGCATGGTAATTTTAGCTAGTTAGCTTAGAACCAACTTAGGTGTTAGGCACATATTTCTCACCAGATAAAGGGAGGTACCATTCCTAATGAGATAAGTTTGGGAGCTACTATTGGCTGATCAATGTATTGAGGATGCTACATGTTGTTTGTCACATACACAAAGGGTAGGGGCTTTGGAGGTATTTTATTTATTTATTTATTTATTTATTTATTTATTTATTTGGATTTCTATCCCGCCCTCCCCGAAGGCTCAGGGCGGCTAACAGGGCACAATGCCAGATAATAACAATAAGAAAATATAAAATGTTAGATTACAAATCGACAATTAAGAAACAATAAAATAGACATCATAAAAACATTTTCGGTGCTCCCCTATTCAATTCCGCTGGTGGACCTCCTGATGGCCCCTGGGTTTTAGCCACTGTGGCATAGAGCGTTGGAGTGGAAGGCCTGATCCAGCCTGGCTTCTCTGATGTGCTTGGGGGGGGGGGGCAACAGTGGAAGGGCTTCTGGTGTCCTGGCCCCACTGCTGGACCTCCTGATGGCCCCTGGTATTTTGGGCCACTGTGTGACACAGAGTGTTGGACTGGATGGGCCATTGGCCTGATCCAACATTGGCTTCTCTTATGTTCTTATGTTCTTATGTTCTTAATTCCAGATGTTAAGATTTTAAACCAAGATGGTGTTCTCAATGGCATAGCTAGACAATCGCAGCAGTGCATATCCCACTGCCCTGCCGTCCCCTAAAAACGTCCCGTTCCCTCCAATAGTGCCCGCACCAGCGGTAGCAATATGCGAAAATCATAGGGCGTTGGTGAAACAGTGAAGGTAAACCTTTTCTCCCATTGTTCTCACACAAATTTCAGCAAACAAACTAGCAAGACGTAGAACTAGAAAGTTAGTCAGAATTTTGTTGTTTTAATTCTGTGTAACCCTTCCGTCTATTTTTCTAGTAAACGTTTCTTAAAGCTGATTATGCATGTGTGCTGCATTGCTTATTGACTCTGCTAAAAGTACCCAACACACAGCCCTTCCCCATCACATGTGAAACAGTTATTTGTTTATTTTAAAAAATGTTACAACTCCTCTCCGGGAACCTGCCTAAGGTGGTTTACAAAATAAGAATAGTAAAAACAAAACATTAAAATTTATTAATTAAAACCCAGCATAAAAACATAGACTGCAAGACTATCACCAACACTTACACATTTCACTACATGTAAACACTCTGGGGAAGGCCAACAAATTGCTCATTTCAGCGACATGTAGATGCAGAAGAATACTCATGGATTACCACTGTAAATATGACAATGTATATAATGTGTGTGCATAACGCATCATATGAGGTAGCTCTATTTAAACTTATGTCCTGTTTTTCTACTGTGTAGCACTCAAAGCAGCTTACATCCAATAAGGAGGAGAGTTGATGGCAGGCATATATGAGTCGAGTGCCAAACGGGAAGCTGGACACCAGAACAATGGCTTTGAAAGAGAAGCTAATACAGATGATTTGCCAAATGGATCAGTGACAGACTTGGCAATAAAAAGCACAGAGCTCCTGCCTAGAAAAAGTGTGCTGCATCACTCTTTATGTCTAACTATATCTAACTAGAAGCCTTCCTCGCAGAAGTCATAGACATTTTCAGCGAGCCATGAAGAAACCAATGCCCAGCAAACACTCACATATGGATTATCAGGTGCCTAGATGTCTCTGGTGTACCTGAAAAGTTATGGCACTCCCAATTTCATGCTCATTAATTTCTAAAGCATATGTACAGGAGAACAAACCCCACAGAGGGAAATGCAGCCCTCCTGCAGCTTTACACACTCAGGCACTGAGCCCAGGTTTAAAGATCTGGGAGCAAATGATGCCTGGATTGTGTTTTATGCTGTCAAAATTCTGGAAGCAGCTCCAGAGGTTTCTCTGTGCAAACAACACTCATATAATAAGTGGATTTTCCCAGAAGTTGCCCACTGTACATTAAACAGCTGACTGTCCCCCAATAGAGGAGAGCTTTTAGGCTAGCAAGGTTGAATTCTATACCACCACAAGTAATGAACGATTGTTATAAGAAAGTGCCCTATTTGGAGAGGCCGTGCTTATGTGCTACTGGGAAAACTGATACACTGGATCATTGTTTACCAGAATGTCCCTTTTTCTCAAAGATGAGAGATTTATGGATTATTCCATCCCTGGGTGGGATAGTAGGTCATCAGTGTCTCACATGGGAAACATGTGGCTGGGGTGGATTTGGCGGTTTACTTTGGTTGTGGCAAAAAAAAAATTCATATAAGTGAGCAGAAAATGACTTTAAGATGATAGTTTGCCTTAATTTGTGTGGATTCTAATGTGGCACTACTCAAAACCTACTTGTTACATGAGTAGTATCATGTAAATAACATTAAGTAATACGTTCATTTGATTTCCAGCTCAAACTCATAGCAAGGACTTTAGGGATGGACAAGTCTCCAAGAATACATGTATCTTGGTAAAATAAGAGAAGCAATGGCCCGAGAGCCGAACTGGTGCTCTTCCCTTTCCTCATCAGCAAAAATCAAGAAAATGTCTGTCTTGAACCTGCTGGGTTTACACAGCTAACTGCCCTGATTTTGCAGTGCAGACCATTTATTTTGGGTCTGCAAACTGTTCTGCACTTTCAGAGTATGTACAGAAAAAGGAAAGTAACAGAGAAATCCCTTGGAAATACACTTAAAGTAATGCATTCCTTAATCAGGATGGCTGGAATCGATTAGGTTCAATGCAGATGCATCAGCGTATAATGTGCCCACAAGTCAATAATGATAATGACAACAGTGACAATGACAATGACAATTCTGCAGTTTGACTTGCAAGGGAGAATGGAATCCCCCCCAAAAAACAACAACAACCATGAACGCGCATTATGTCTCCTGGGACATGTGCATGTAAGGCCTCAGGCAATAACTATTCTGAGACGGTGCATCAACATTCTTGAATCCTGACTTCCGGTTGACGGAACAGTGATGGCGGACTCTCTCCTCACAACGGAGGAGGGCAAATCGCACACCGGAGGCCTGGAGGGGTGCCGCCTCAAGTGACACCCCCGCAGACCCTTTGCGATAGGCTCCAGGCCAGGGGGCTTTTGAGGGGTAGCCTCTTCGATGGTGTAATGCCGGAGAATTGAGGCTCCCCTCCGCCCCGAAGGACCAGTCGCTGAGTGGCCCTTAGGCACAAGCTGGACTGACCAGGACAAGCGCCGGAGATCAGGCGGAATGGCGTAAAATTGAGCGCGGTCATATAAATTGGCCGACAATGGACGTGAGTTCAGAATAAAACGAAGTAGCTTGAAAAGTGATTCCCCCCCCCCCGCGATCGAAAACAGAGATTGCAAAGAGGGACACCTCTTTTGCGAGAGCGGTAAACGGACATGAAGGGGGTGAGGGGAGGAAGTAAACTGAAAATGTTTTGAGAGACTTATCTGAATCGCGAAGTCGTTTGACGAGTTTTCCAAGTTTTGAGGGAGCGGTAGAAACTGTAAACAAAACGGGAAAGATGGAGGCCCAGCAGAGAAAGTTTAAGACGAAGCTGGGTGGGCAGAGCCCGAGGCCAGAAGAGGGAACAGATGCCCTTAAACTCCTGGCGGACATGCTTAAGCCGGTGATGGAACAACTCAATGGTATTAACCAGCAATTGACTGTGATGAACAAAAATTTTGCTGCGCAGCAGCTCCAACTGAACGAAACAGAGAAAAAAGTGGAGCAGGAGAATGAGAAAATTAAAGAGATAGACACCACAAGCAAGAAGTTGAAGAAAAGGATGGGAGAGGTGGAAACGAGGCAGAATCGCCAAGAGAACCGAGTTTTACAGCTACAGATGGAAAAAGCCAACATGGTTCTCAGGTTTCAGGGGGCTCCTGAAACAGATCGAGAAGATTTGAAGAAGGTGCTCAGTGAACTTATCGCTCCAGTAGTAGGCTTAACAGCGGGTGAACTTGTAAACGAAATGGAAGTAGCCTATAGGGCATACTCCAATTACATTTTAAAAAATAATCTACCTGGAGAAATAGCGGTCAAGTTTGTAAGAAGACAAACTAGGGACACCATTTTAAAAGCAACCTCAGCAACTCCACTGAAAATGGGAAATGCAATCATCAAAACGTTAAAATACATTCCATTTGAAATCAGAAAAAAGAGGAAAAACTACAAGGATCTAATTTCTTTTCTTCAGACAAATGGGATATCGTACAGATGGGCGGTTCCGGAAGGTGTCATCTTTAAAATCAACGATAGAAGAGAGAAGATAGACTCCACTTTTAAAGCTAAAGAGTTTCTGAGAGGACAGCTGGGGGAAGAGGAAGAGTCCAAAGAGGAAGATGCAAAGTCAAGTGACTGTTACCTCGGGAACGGAGGAGGACTCTGCGGCAGAAAAGGGTGCTGGACCTGTCAGAGTGGTATATGATTTTAGAGACAGAAAGCCGAAGTAAAGGCAGAAGGACTTGGAAAATGGCCTTTTGAACCAAAGAATAAGATGATGATCAGAGATTTCTCTCATAACAACTAATAAAATAACATATAAATAGCGAACTGTTAAAAAGCAAGAACTCTACAAGTATATTGTGATATTAACTCTAACAGTACTAACATTTTAACTAACAGTGAGAAGATCTCCTCCTCTTGGGGTTTTAAATTAGTGTGGTTTGCTTTTCTTTCTCCTTAGATGCAGTCCCTTCCCTATTATTTCTTTGTAGTTTGTAGTTTTGCAAAATAAAAAAATATCCCTCCGGGGATGTAAAATATATATATATTATTGAATCCTCATCTCATATGCATCTCATCTTTTAGAAGGTGCTCAGGGCCATTTGGGATGCCCTCAGCTGCTGCAGGAATCTAAAAATATGTAAACTCAGCACAGATGGAAGTGCTGAGCTGGCATGGGTATTAATTTGCATGTGAAATCTGGGAATCAGGAAATGGATCAAACACTCCCTAGAGCAGTGGTGACCAATCTTTTTAGAAGGTGTCCCACAAATCAAACCCAAAGGATAAAGCAGGGTGACTCCAGGGCACAGTAAGAAACACGTGCTTCACCACACGGACCATCCCTCTCGGATTCCTCCTCCGATTCCCCACCCTGCATCTTGTCTACTCACATCTTACAGCCAGAATGCTGCCGAGGCCCCAAAATGTGTGGTGGTGTTGTTTTTAGTTTAGGAGATTCTTAATGCCAACTCTCCAGATGCCTGTTTAAGGCAGCTTACAAATAAAACCGTCATGAGTTACCAAAAGCAAGCCATTAAAACAATCCAGGGACATCAAACAGCATAAACGTATCCATAAAACAAGAATCAGACCCAAAGCAGCCCATAAACAGGTTAAAAAACACCCTTCATTAAAAGCTTGAGTTTAAAAAAAAAAGTTTTGGCCTGGCACCTAGAAGACAGTAAGGTCAGGTGCCAGGCAATCCTCAAGGGGAAAGATATTCAAAGACAAGGTGTCACCACAGAAAATGCCTTGTCAGAAGTGTGCCAGCAATTTAATAACTTTGCCAGAAATGTGCTAGCAACAAATAAATATCTACCCCTAGTAAAATCCTTTCACATCCAAACATCTTTGTTATTCATGCTGTTCTGAAGTTATGAGCAAGTGCTGCCCTCTTCTGGCAATATTTCTTAAAGTTAGTTACTGTCTGGTCTAATCCTGAATGCTCCTCTGGCACTGGCCAACCGAATTAGAAAACCTAAATATAGAAAACCAGTTTAAAGGAGACCAAATCTGCCCAGCAAAACATTTCATCCATCCAGCTATCTTCCTCTTTTGAAGAAGAGTCTAATGCTGTCTCTGCATATAGTCTCCCCCCCCGCCCCCCATTAATAATTAAAAAGAATGTGGCAATTTTTCCAGTAATGTAACCCACCTTAGGTCAAGGTATAATCCATGGACACATGAAGCTGCCATATACTGAAAAAGACCATTAGTCCATGAAGATTATTGTCTATACTGGCTGACAGAAGCTCTCCAGGATCTCATACAGGGTATTTATCATTACCTACTGCCTTTTATCATTACCTACTGCAATGGCTCAAGTGGTTAAGACGCTGAACTACAGGCTGTGGAAGGTCAGTAGTTCAGCAGTTCGAGGCCCGAGTTGCCACATGACAGAGTGAGCTCCCATCTCTGGCCCCAGCTCCTGCCAACCTAGCAGTTCGAAAGCAAGAAATTGCAAGTAGATAAATAGGGACCACTTCGGTGAGAAGGTAACAGCGTTCCATGCGCCTCGGCGTCTAGTAATGCCGGCCACCTGACCACGGAAACGTCTTTGGACAGCGCTGGTTCTTCGGCTTTGAAACGGAGATGAGCACCGCAACCCTAGAGTCAGACTCGACTAGCTTTCGAGCAAGGGAACCTTTACCTTTACTGTCTTTTAACTGCAGATGCCAGAGATCGAGACTGGGGCCTGAAGTATGCCAAGCGACTGCTCCGCCACCGAGCCAGTTAACCCAACAGTTAACAACCAAGGAATTCAGATGACAGATTATAGTTTACACAGCATCCTAAAACAACAGCACATGCACCAGAAACAAATGAAAACTTAGTATCTGGGATTCTTCTGCAGGGAGTTCTCAGCACTAACATACAACCTGTTCTTTTTTTAAAAAAATGTTACCTTAAAGATAATGGCAATAGGAATGTCTTCTGAGAGGGTGTTGTGCTTCAGGTAGAACCTTCCCTGCTTCACAGTCATGTTAGTTCTGCTCTTCTTCTCATGAGTGGAGCTACACAAATTTTTAAAAGGGGGGAGGGGGGGAGGATCTGGTCATTTACATTTTTCATACTAAGAATCTTTAGAATAATTTGATTTGTCACTGACTGAAATTAAATGCTTTAAAAACAGAATGTCTTATATTGTGGGCCTGCTAGAAAATGAGATATGTGGGAGGAGGGGTTAATATATAATTAGTCAATTTTTCCCACAGCACACTATACCACAGTGCTGAGTGCTGGAGCTGGCTGAACACCATCCTGCTCACCTAGTCCTGAACCTGAGGTCTAGCTCTGAAGTGCCTGGACTGACAAAGTTTGGAGAAGGTAATTATGAATCTGCTTATGTAACCCTACACTTGAGCAGTGCGGGACAGGATAGGAATAATTTTACTTCTTCTTCTCCGTGTTGCTGGAGATTTGGAGTGGGTTTCTGAATTTTGGCACCCCCTACAAACATTTCAAAATACCATAAAGTGTCAGGGACTCTGCCCCCTTTGCAGCTGAAGATCCCTCCCTCCTTCTCGCTCTCCGCTTTAAAAAATGTATAGCATCCTGGACTGACAGGGAGGAGGCAATTAGGGTTGGGGGATGAGTGTCTCCTGGTTCCCCTCCCTGACCCTTATCTCCTCACTGCAGGATCTTAAAAGCTGTCTGGGACTCAAGCACAAAAAATTTCACTTCTCCTCTCTGTTTTCCTCCTTTTTTAAAATAATGCTCTACTCCCCTCAACATTCCACAGCTGATAGAATGCTAAATACCTATCAGAACTTTGTAAGGATTCCTTTTAAAAATATTACATACTAATATTTCCCCACATACTCAAGGAGTCCCCCCAAATGCAGAAAATTAGCCTTGTATGTAGGTGACCTCATTTTTCTGCATGTAACAGAAACACTATAGGATTTGTGTTTGGTGATGGGGTAAATAAATAATAAGGAAATTCTCACCATGACTCATATTCCCCACTCCTGAATACTAACACATTATAGTTTCAACAGGGTTTTAAATTTTTTTACAAAGTAATAGTTTTAGCATCCTTGGGGAGAGCCAAGGATGGCCCTTCCACCAAGTGTGCAGAAACCTTGTCATGTCAGTGGGTGGGCATCTTTCTCTGCCCTACTGAAAGGCTCCCAACCATGAATGTTGCTATTTGGGGGTGGGGGGATGAGATGATCCCTTCATGAATCACAACAATGAACAGATCCTAAAAGGGTTCTGTGCAAAATATGTCATATGGCACAGCACTTAGCTCTGGGATGTTATAGTAAATATCAAACAGATCACCAGATCTTGCTTCAGTCTGCAAACTCCATTTTCCTTGGAACTTAGAACTAGGCATAATATACCTCTTCAGCAAATAGTATACAGATTATGAGCCTTTTTTTACACTAAATCAAATTAATTGATTGAAAGCTTTGGTAGGATTTATGTAACATTTATACTGTAAGGATTAGATATTTAGAATTACATTTAACAAGCAGTTGCTTGTATCTGACAAATAATGCATCAACTTCAAAACAAGGGAAAAGACGTTTATGTGATATAAAGATGTGACATGTCCATAATTCTATTACCTGGTAACAGAAGCACCAACTGTCCCTTTTCTGTCAGCTTCTACAATTATCCTGTTTTTGGATAACTGCTCTTGAATAAGAATTACCTTCTCAACACCTTTGACAATGAAGTAGCCACCTGTAAATTAGAGAACAGGAAGCCTATATTGACACTTGTCTTACCAGAATCAAAATAGCATCTCACCACAGTACAGACTTGCAAGGCTATGCACACAACTTCTCTGCTGGGTGTCTCCTACTAGCTAAACTGACAGAGGCAGCCCAAGCCCTTGCAAACTCTAAAAATACCTAGGGGCCGGATACCAAGCAAACTACAAGTTGTACAGCTTACTGTTGGTGCTGCTTTGCTCCTGGATGGCAAACTTTCAGATTACTCTATAGGGGTTATGTGGAGCTTTACTGAATTTTTGTATGTTTTAAATTGAGATTTGTAAGCAACCTTATGCCATGGGGAAAGGCAAGGTATAAATATTTTAATAAATAAATGTTATTCTTTGTCTCGCTCTTTCAACCGGGCCCTCCCCCCCCATTCAGCATTTGAACGCGGTCCGTGCCAGTCTGTTCCCCCAACCCCTTCTCTTCCGGATTCCTCCAGCCCCGTTGTGAGCGTTGAGGGAGGGGTTTGGGGTCTCGAGTGCTTATGAGACCACCATTCTTCCCCGGGATTTGCGTAGAGCTCGGCGCAGGTAGCGTCAGTCTCGCCACAGCGGCCGGTAAGGCCGCGGAGGAGCCCACGATAGTCCATACTTGCCTAACATCAGTGCAACTGTAAACAGCACAGCTATACCCTTCTGAGCCCACTGAAATCAAAGGGCAAAGAAGGGTGTAACTAAGCTTAGAAATGCACTGCAAGCAGTGTTAAGTTTCCACTGAGTTAACACATTAGGAGAGGTTCCAGTGTACCAAAAAGGACCCAACAATGTTAGGAAGTAACTCACCTGGATCTAAAGGACATTCATTAAGCTTGCCAAATTCAGACAGCAGGAGTTTTCCCCGTAAGGACACAATTGGAACTGCGCAGCATTATTGGCATTCTACAAGAAATCCAAAATAGAAGAATTATCTTGGCAAATCACAGTAGCGAGACACATCTAGCACCATCACTGGATGCTGAAAAACAACGCTGGTCAAGATAGTAATTTCCATTAGTCCCTAGCTTTTCATAACCAATAATATTCTGCATTTGACTGCATTTCACTATAGTAGTTGTCTCAGACACAGCAAACAGCTCATGGATTTTTGAGATAAGCTAACCAGTTTTAAAACTTTTTATTTTAATAGCCTTCATGTCATAACATTGCACAAAAAACCAGTTTTGTGTGCCTCAGTTTTTAAAACTTACTCTCAATCTGCCAAGTTCTAAAATTTTTAGAGTGAGAAAGTAGGTAGCAAAAAATTGTTTCTGCAGCAGATGTAACGGTCAAAATATGTTGGTCTCATCCTTTGCGGTCTGAATTAACAACTCTTGCATCAGCACACTTAGCAGAATTCTAAGACTTCAATGGACTAAGAAGGGTGTTATTCTGTTTAGGATGGCACTGAAAATAGATATGCACAAGAGTGTCTACCTGTGAGGTGAGGTGGTCATTTCCCCAGAAAACACTTTTCTGGGGGAACCTTCTTTGGTGGTGGTGGGGGGGTAACTTGGACCCCATATATCCTCACCAAACTTGGAGAGCAGGTAGAGGAGTGTGAGCCAGAGATGCCCTGCAAGTTTTGCAAAGGATCCATTCTATAGAGTCACAAATCTGACAGTGCCCCTAACAGTTTGTGATGGTTCGTGATTAGCAAACCAGGCATGCCACGAAATGAACCAAATTGTATTTTCCCAGAAAAGATTTGCATGTTCCACTGAAAATGAATGGAAGATAAATCACAGCAAAGCCTAGTAGACTGTGCCCTTGCAAAACTAGTCTAGTGTTCTTGCACAGCAAATAATAATTGATATCACCAACGTGAGAAGTAGCAATAACCCTTACCTGCCAACAGGTAGTGCATTGCGAATAATTCTCTGGCTACCTCGAGTGTATTCAATGTCCACTGTAATTGGGGCAGAATAAGTCATATCTCTCAGGCGACACTTAAAAGAGAAGAGCCACACAGTTAAACACTTTCTATACAGAAGCCTGAAACACTCTATAGCTCATGTAATAAAATCCCTGAGAAATGAACTAACTTTTGAAAAAATATTTTTAATTCCTCACACTGTGTCTGAGAAAGCTACTTAGTATCCTACCTGAGACACAATTTTGTGCATGCTTCTAATTTCTGGAGAAAAAACTGGTATGCTTTTTAAGGGGAAGGGAGAGTTTTCTTAAAAACATAAAAACAAAAAACCTTAGCCATTTGTTTACTTTGTGTGCCCTGCTGTCAAGTGGGTGAGCATCAAAGACAGGGCCTTTTTTGGTTCTGTTGCATGGCCTGTGTAACTCCCTCCCTATAGAACCTCACCTGGTATAGCACTTAAGAGCCCATTAAGCACCAAGTAAAAACCTCCTTATTCATTTAGACCTTTCAGAAATCCCTTTTTCTCCTGTGGAATTTTATCAGTTATCTTGTTGTATGCCACTGTAGTTTTAGAAACCATTCCTCTAATTTTTATATGGTTTTTATGACATACAATTTTAGGCTTTTAAGATTTCTATTCTAATTTTAATCTATTCTGTTTTAACAAACTTACATAAAGTTTTATATTGTGTCTTCACTGTTTTATCTTACAGTGAAGTTTTACTGTCACTTGCCTTTTGCAAACTGCCTGAAAGATACTTGGAGAGGCAGCATATAAATATTGTGAACAAACTGTCACCACATAGCTCCCAAGGTGGCTTCTGACCACTGCAATCACCTCCAGAGGCCCTCCTTTGGGTGCTCCCACTTTATAAGATTTGGCAGGTGGCAACTCGGAAGAGGGCCTTCTCGGTCGTGGCACTAAAGCTCTGGAACTCTCTCCCCAGCAACATTCATCTGTCCCCCTCCGGTGTCATCTTCTGCCATAAGGTGAACTTTTTTGTTTTGTTTGGCATTTCCTCAGTGATCCTTCCTTCCTCACCAATGGTATAACTGCTGTTTTTATGTCCTTGTAAGGATTTTAACTCTGCTTTTAATTTGTCTTAATTATGTGTGTTGGGGAGGAGACAAACCATTAAGTGGTATTCAGATACAATTATTTTATTTCTAGAATACAGCAGCATAGGAGAAATACTAAGATAACTGTCACTGCACAGTTTTTTCTCCCTAGCCCTTTAACAGTAGCACAATATGGAACTCTGTAAGAAGATCAGCATATTAATATTGCTCTTGATTCTAAATACAAACATGTTGTTCCCATTCAGAACACAAAGGTGTAGAGCAGAAAGGATCTTATGGCTCATTTTATTTGCATGTTTTTAGCCTACTGACAGGACTGGATGAAAGATACAAAAAATGCCCATCTTGCTAATATGTTACTTTACTGTGTTACTACTTATTTTGGGTCTAGGTTTTCCCAACAATAATGGTCATTCATTCACTAACTGAAGAAAGGTGAGAAATGATTTTTAAAAAGAAAATTTATAGTCTTGCCAAGTCATCAGACATGATGTTAACTTACTACCTTAATTCAAAACATGCACAACAAAAAGGGAAGAATATGCATTTTGAAAATCAACATATTCTACAAGACTGAAAGTCTCTCTCATCTCACTCACTGTGATCACTTATAGCAAGAAATGTTAACCCCGTGAGCTGCTGTACAAATGGAGTCAGTGGTGCAAAATCTATGCAATACCTCATGAGGAGAAACCGGTCTTGTTACATTAAAGCTTTCTTCAACATCGGGAGTACCCACATAGATATTAAGATATCTGCAACATAAGCATTGCTAGTATAAGCCCATAAAGGAAACAAATAAGATCACATTAAAAAAATATATATCAAAAATAAGATACAGTCCCAGTTGCTCAAACAAGTAATTTTATTTTTTAATTTTATTAACTTATACCCCACTTTTCTCTCCAATGGGGACCAAAAGTGGCTTACATCATTCTCCTCTCCTCCATTTTATCCTAACAACAACTCTGCGAGGTAGGTTAGGCTGAGAATGTGTGACAGGCCAAAGGTCATGCAGCAAGTTTCCATGGCACATATGGGGATTCAAATTGGGGTCCCCCAGAAACTAGTCCAATCCTTGTAATTGCTACACCACTTAAGATCAATGCCATCTAAACCTCCACTTATAAAAAAACAATCAACCTCCAAGTACATATAAAAAACACCAAGGGCAAAAATATAAAAGGTATCTTCCTCTCAACTATGGCAATGTTCATCAGATTCTGAGAGAAGGAAAAAGAGGGTTAGTAGAACCCAGCCTCTCCTTGTGCTGGTAAGGATGTCCACAGTAGTTAAATAGAACAGCCTGTTTCTCTTGACAGTAAATCCAACAATACCATTTAGGGAAAATGATGAATGGGAGTGACGTAAATCTCATTTTAAACAACCAAACTGAGACAGACTGCAGCCTAGAAATTGCATTTCACTGAAATATAGAACATCTTGCAGAATAGCTCGTACTGGACTATACTGCAACTGAACTGATCATTAACATTACACGCCATATTGTACAACAGTGATGCTTCACACAAAACCAAACAGCATTCAGAGATTAAATATAAGGACCATGCAGAATGTACCAAGGAAGTAAAGTTCAAACACTAAGCATTCCCCACCCTACCTCTCTCTATAAGCCACCACCAAAATCAAATGCAGACTTACTTTAAGTACCACATTGGGTCAGCATCACTTGTGATTTTCTCATTGGCTTTCATAATTTTCTTTATCTAGAAATAAAAGAAATCAAGTCTACACAGTGTTGCAGGACAAAGGATTTATTACATAAGGCTCTTCCGGACTGTCATGTTTGTCACTTGTTTGTTCCTATTGTTTTTTTTTGGGGGGGGGGCATTTTCCACATGTGTTTTGCTCCCTCTGGGACTACTAGAGAGAGCAAAATACATTGGGGGGGGAACACTGAAGCAACAGGGACAAAATGACAATGTGGAAGAGCCCATATTTTATTCTTTCTGCTATTAAAAAAAGGCTTACCTCTACATTGATGAAATAATTGAATGAGTCTATATGCTGCTTTACAAGTCCTTTCACCTACAAAAACCACAACATAAGATTATCTCTGGTAAAAATAAACTCCATGAATAGTGTTCAAATCAGTAGACAGATATTATTTAATGAGCACCCAAACAGAAAAACTTTCCACTGAAGTGTTTCTGCTTTATTATCTAACATATTACTTTGGCTTTCCACAACATCAACGAACCCTGAACTGTCAATTCACAGCACAAACCCAGAATACAGCAATAGCTGACTTAGGTGACAAATGTCAAGAAGAATCACTGAAAATGGAGGTTGGGGATTCCTCCCTTTTATTTGAGACATCTATTAAGACCACACCACCAGTATGTTTATTACTTGTGTAGCTCAGATCCTTTAAGTGCACAGAAAAATATAAACAAAAATGAACAAACAAAACACATATTGATAAAGTTTTCAGGGAGCCAGGATGACACCTGTGTATAGTTGGTGGCAAAGCCACGTTGTCCGATGAATCACATATGAATGGAATTTAACTGCTGCTTGTAGCAACATTTGAATGCTGCCTTCATGTTTCAAATTAGTATTTACTGGTAGCATAAGATATGACGTTAGCAGTATTTCTTATTGATGAGAATATTTCAATTTAAAGGGACACCCTTATTAGCAACTGTGAACACATGCAGATAGACAAACCTTCAGAAATGCTGGCAGTAGCCTCCATTTTTCCTGGAAAAATGAAGAAGAATAGTATAAGAAAACTTTCAGAAGATAGGGAAAAGCTTATTTAGGGAAGGTAAATAACCAGTAATTAATTCACATGCATATGTACACAGCAGCTTTAGCTGTAGAATATTCTCAAATCATCAAGTGAACTCTTAAAACCAATGGATCTAAACAGAGATGAGCACTAAGATACATGATAACAGTTTGAATGTCCCATACACATCAATGCACTATAAAGCTTTGGAAATTTTGGTATACGTGCGTAAGGTACCGCTTAAGCTAGTGTTTAAGTGTTGACCTGAACACAGTAGGTCACAAAAATATATTAGTCAGAAGGAAGATATATTAAATTATTAGAGTATCACACTATGTTCTGGGAAACCAAGATTCAAATGCCTACTATGCCATGGAAGCTTGCTGGACAATGTTGGGACAGTCACTCTCTCAGCCCAACACCATGGTTATTGTGAGGATAAAATGCAGAGAAGAAAACAATGTTTTAAGTTGCTTTGTTTCCCCACTGAGAAGAAAAATAGGGGATGAACATATAAATAAATAAATATTAAGGTTTGGGGCTTAAAAGTAGCAAGGCACCCAGATTTAACGCACTGCCTTTCTTACTAGAAAGGCTCTTCCACACCACTCAGTATGGTGAGAGATTCATGTACTGGAAGCAGTAGGGTTTAAATATTCATTTGTTCTGTAGTAGAAAAACTCCCATGCAAGTGGAACCACGTGGTTCATGTGGAAGTCCATGAACGATTACTGTCCATTTAGACCATTCCTTCATTGGGGGGGCAGTTACTCCTAGCCAACAGGGCACAGCATTAGGAGCTGGGGCAGCAGCTGCTAATCAAGCTGAAGTTGTTAGGGTTTTGTAGTAGGCAGAAAACCAGACTAGGATAGGTTCAGATTAAAATCCCTGCTCAGCCAAGAAGCTCACCAGGTGACCTTGGGCCAGCCAGTTCCTCTAGGCTTACCATACCTGATAGAGATGTGGTACAGGTGTATGCCACCCTGAGCTCCTTGAAGGAAGGGAGAAATAAAAAAGAGAGGGGGAGAGGGACACCTAGGATATAAGATATGGGGGCCAGGCAGTGCCGGATTTATGTATAGGCTAAGTGTCCTGAGGGCGGGCCTCCCCAGGGATGGCCACCGCCGCTCGGGCCTCTGACAGCACCAACCCCCCAAACCCTGGCCTCCGCAGAACCTACCAGAGAGCGAGGCCGAACCGCCATGACGCTGCCACAGCCTCCAGATCCCAACGGAACGACTCCAGGTCGCCTGGGCGACATCGCCCCTGACAAGCGTCTGGCTCCACGGGAAGAAGCCTCGGGGGGAGGAAAGGGGATCGAGCCGGGCCATCGGGCTCGTCCACGGCCCAGAGCGGCTTGGGGAAGGAGAGACGCGAGACCAACATCACCACTAAGGCAAGAGATAGAGAGCCGGGAGGAAGCCATACCCACAGCTCAGCGTCTCGGCATAAGAGGAGGGGGCGGGGCTGAGGGGGGATGGAGGGTGGAGCGCAGGGGAAAACAGGTGGCACGGGGAGGGAATAAAAGGAAGGAACAAAGGCAGAGGCCAAGGAGGATGAGGCACTGGCGACACGAAAGATGGGAGTTGAGAGAGAGAAAGCACTGTCTGACCAGCTGAGGGAGAGCGGAGGGTGGTGGCGTAACCTCCTCCCCTCCCGATAGCCTCTGCAGTTCCTCCAAGCGGTGGGTCAAGGTGGCAGATAGTCCGCAGCAGTCGGGGTCCAGCGACAGCGACAAGGGGTCATCCAGCTCGTGTGACACTAAGTAGGCTGAAGCCTAGGGCCTCTAAAGCTAGGAGGCCTCTACAGTCCTGCCCCCTCCCAGCAGGCAGTCTCCCCTCTCCCAAAATTGCAAACCCAAGACTTCATGCGAGGGCAGGGCAACTCGGGCCCAGCAACTATGAGACTCAGGGCCAGCCAGTGGGGCCCAATTTGAAACTCTGGGGCCCAACTGTAAATTTTTTGTGGGGTCCCAATTCACAGCCAAAATCTGCAAAATCTTAGAGATATAAATAAAATCCATCTAGATTGCCCTGGTGTGGGGGCCTCTTTAGAAGCGGCCCGCAGGGCCCAATTTGGCCAAATTGTTCCAATTGCCTTAAGGCCAGCCCTGATGAGACCGTGCATGGGTTGAACTGACAAGCCTTGCCCCTTCTAGGTCCCTGGTGCCATTATTCAGAGTATTCATTATTCAGACTCCAGGACTCCAGACCCAGCAGCACAGAGTCAACAACCAGCTGCACAACCTTTCTCAGCTCAAGGGTCAGGTCAGTAGTGGTACATGCTGTACTTTAATCAGTAGGAGAGGGCGAGTGGGGGGTCGGCTGGGGCAGATAGACCAGGCAAGCAAGCTCTCCCAAGTCCCTTACATTCCTTCCCTCCTCCTTGGCTTAAACAGAGCAAGCACATGTGACGGGCACTGGCCTCACACCTCCCAGGCAGGGAAATCTATCTTTCACGCTTCACAGAGCCCTGCAGCATGCACTTACAACCCCTTTCTCAGAACTTCTTGGATACGAAAAGGAATATTGATGGTGCCAATTGTCATGCTAATAAATCCAAACAATACTGCTTCACACATTAATAGTAGATTAATTGTTCTTAAGCCATTGCAGAATCTAATCAACATTTTACATATTTATTTTATATAACATTTTTTGGCAGTTGGCTCTTTTAAATGGCTAGTATTGATTGTTGGATGGGAGTCTGATGTTTGCTGCTGCTGGAATTATTAGATGAGAAATTATAGTTAATTATTAACCTATCTTTTTGCATCATTTTCAAGCCTCCTAATTGCATGTGTCTTGGAGAAAATTATTTTGAATCCTTTTGGCAATTTTGGGAGTTTATAAACTTTTGAAAATGTTTAGATTGGAAAATGATGTTGTGCTATAGGGTTGGCTTGTTGGATGTGACAGAATAGACTCCATCTTTTGTTTGCTTTAGTTTAGGTTGTTTAGTTTAGTTAAAATGGCCAACCACCCTGGGAAGTAGGGCAAAACTCCAGGTAGGCCTACAAATCCCAGATGCTTCTATGGCCAAAAAGTGCGGGAAAGCCAGGAGGCAGAGTCAGAAGATATAAATGCTCCAGCCAGCCTGGGAGGGGGGAGTCATCCTGCAACCCTCAGAGAGGCCAGGAGGCTCTTGCTGCAGATTGCCCACAGGCAGAGAGAGGCCTTGGGGATCAGGAAAGGCAGCAGTGGGAAGGGATCCTCAGAGGGATCCAGAACTATCTGTAGAAGGCAGGAGGCCAGGCTGCAGGTTGGTAACTGAACCTCATCCCGAGGGAAAATAAGTATAGGGATCAGTTCAGGGACAGAGGAACTGTGTTTTGTCTTATTTTATTTGTGCCCAGTGGTGTTTTCCCATCTGTGTTTGATTTAAAGTGCCTTTTTTTGTTTAAAATCCTGTTACTTGTAAATAGTCGATAAAATCTTTGTTTAAAACCCCAGTCTGGTGATCTGACCATGGAGTCTCCCCTGCTCTGCCCACTACCCGTGCCTTAAGATGGGTCCTGGGAGGGAAAAAGCTCAAAAATGTGCAAGTGCCAACCCTCCAGGAGAAACCCAAAGTTAGGGGTTTTCATCTCCAAACCCCAGGAGTCAGCCAGAGGGGTCTCACTGCCCCTCAAGAAAGGCATAAGGAAGTGAGTGAGTGGTGGCAGCTACTGAAGAGTGACAGAAGCCCACCAAGGAGGTGGGAAGGCGAAGCGGGGCTCACGAGCCACAAACCAGCTACTCAGTCCCTCAGGGCTGAGGGTGGGTGCCACAGCTTTAGCTATGCTACTGAAGGGTTTGATGACTGGCAAAAACCCCATCTTATCCAAACTCATGAAAACTCAGAAAAGCATAGGAATGCCATGTTGGCCTACCTAACAAGGAAGCAAGGGTTCCAAGCTAGAGGAACAAATAAAAGCAGAACAGCAGTACTGGCGGCATGTCATGGAGAGAATTATTGCTGTAATATGCACTCTTGTAGAACGTGGCTTCCCATTCAGAGGAGACAATGAATACTTTGGCTCTCCAAATGATGGCAATAATCTTGGTCTTTTAGAACTAGTGGCAAAATCTGATCCATTTTTACTTGCTCATATCAATCGGTATGGCCATTCTGGATCAGGCAATCCCTCTTACTGGAAAAGACCCTGATGCTGGGAAAGATTGAAGGTCAAAGAAGACGGGGACGGCAAAGGATGAGATGGTTAGACAGTGTCAGCGATGCAACGAACATGAAATTGAGCCAACTTCGGAGGACGGCGGAAGACAGGAGAGCCTGGCGGGAGATTGTCCATGGGGTCGCGAAGAGTCGGACTCGACTGTGCGACTGAACAACAAAATATGTGAGGAAATTATTCAACTCATGGCAAAAAAAGTTAAGGATGCAATTCTGGCTGATGTGAGAAAGGCTGGATATTTCAGCTTTTCAGTAGATTCCACTCCCAACATTTCACATACTGATCTGTTGACTTTAATTATCAGATATGTATCACCTGAAGATGGTTTGCCAAGTGAGAGATTTTTAACTTTCCTTGAGCTAAAAGACCACTCAGGACAAAGCATGGCTGATTTAGTGTTCAACTATTTCACTGAGCTTGAAATAGACTTTAGAAAATGCCGTGGGCAGTCATATGACATCGCTTCCAACATGGCTGGTAAGTACAACGGTATGCAGGAAAAAATAATTTTAAAAAACCAATTTGCAAGATTTATTCCATGCACAGCCAGTTTGGTGTAGTGGTTAAGTGTGCGGACTCTAATCTGGGAGAACCGGGTTTGATTCCCCACTCCTCCACTTGCACCTGCTGATGTGACCTTGGGTCAGTCACAAGCTCTGGCACAGCTGTCCTTGAAAAAGAGCAGTTTGTGTCAGAGTTCTCTCAGCCCCACCCACCTCACAGGGTGTCTGTTGTGGGGAGGGGAAGGGA
>NW_015177010.1:1565969-1571077 GCF_001447785.1 Gekko japonicus
TGCCACCTCAATCTAAAGTGCCTAAATATTTGTCAGACACTAGGTTTGTACACACAAAAGCCACAGAAGCTGTTTTGGAAAGTTACAGTGCTATCACTGATGCTCTCAGTTATTTGTACTCTGACGTTAATGGGAAGGGGGAGACCAGGCTTCAAGCTAACAATCTTTGCAGAAAATGGAAGAACTGGAATTTGTGTTTATGCTGCATTTTTGGACCCATGTGCTAGGTCATTTTCACAAGGTCAGCAAAGCCCTTCAGAAATCAGACCTGTTATTGAGTTCTTGAGTACAGTTCACTTCTGGATTTTTTAAGGAAAACTAGAGAAGATTTTGATAAGCTTGAGAAACAAGCAAAAGCCACCTTGCCAAATGTTAACTACAAAACAGGGAGACAAAGAGTAAGGGAACGGCAAAGAAATGACAGAAGTGCACCTGATGCCTTAGATGCACTTTCTTCAAGAGATAAGTTTAGGATAAAAACCTTTATTCCTATATTAGATGCACTTGAAGCCAATTTAAAAAGAAGAAGTATTGTGTACAGTGATGTTGCACAATTGTTTTCCATTCTAGCTAATCTGACAGCATCTAAGGAAGAAATTAAGCAAGGTGTTGAACTGTTGATGGAAGCATACCCAGAAGATATTGACCTGAAACTTACTGATGAACTTTTGCACTTTCACCTGTACGTGAGACAAAGCCATAGGCTTACAGAAGAGCACTCTCTGTCTCATACAGACCTTTATCAAATTATATACAAGGAAAAAATTCAGACAGCCTTTCCTAATGTGGAAGCAATCTTGCGGCTATTTCTTAGCTTTATGGTCACTAACTGCTCAAGAGAGAGGAGTTTTTCAAGACTCAAAAGAATTAAAAATGAATTAAGGGCCACAATGTCTCAAGAGAGGTTGTCCGCACTGAGCATTCTGTACATTGAAAGTGAAAAAATTAGACAAACAAATCTTGATGAAGTGTTGAATGATTTTGCTATGAGGAAGGCTAGAAAAAACATTTTTAGTCTTATTGTATTTTATGGTTGTAGTTTACTTCTTAGTATGTATTTTAAAATTGACTGTATAATGGCAACATAAAATAGATTCTAAAAGTGCCACACTGTCAGGTAATCATGATCATATTATTTATACCTCCCAGGCAATATAATTTATAAACTCAAGGTATTTTTTTAAGAATAATACTACACCTTCATTTTCCTAAAAATTAATGCTTATTCCACAAAAGGTTTACAAAGTTCAGTTATTGCAAAAGTTTTTCAGTGTTAATTTTAACATTTATGCATTTTTTTCAATCACTATGGTATTTAACAATAACATCTTATGTCCTTTAGAGGAGAAATTGTGAATTGCAGAATTTTAAATACCCATCATCATCCTTTGCTTCACTCAATTTTGTTTATAACACTCTTCCATTTTATTCTAGTCGTGAGGGTGGGGGAATTGGGAGGGGCCTCACAAGTGGAGTACCCTAGGGCCTCTCTTCATCTAAATCCAGCCCTGGGGCCAGGGGTGCCAACTGCAAGTTGAAACGTTCCTGATGATCTGGATTCACAGCCTGGGGATGGCACAGTTTGGGGAGAGATGGGAGCTCAGCAGGGATTAGATGCCACTGAATCTGCCCTCCAAAGCTGCCATGTTCACCAGGGGAACTGATCTTTATAGTCTGGAAATCAGCTGTAATTCTGGAATGACTCCAGACCCTACTTGGAGACCAGTAACCAGTGTTCCCTCTAAGCTGAGTTAGTGTGAACTAGCTCACAGTTTTTTTAGCCTCTGGCTCACACATTTTTGTCTCAGCTCAGGAAGGATGGCTCCAGAGCAAACTAATTTATGCAGTAGTCAAATGGCTCGCTCACAACTTTAATACCAGTAGCTTGCAAAGTAGAATTTCTGCTCACAAGACTCCACAGCTTAGAGGGAGCATTGCCGGTAACCCTATGGATCTGGCATATAGGGGAGAGGAAATAAGGGTCTCCCAATAGCACAGAATGGAGGCTGGCAATAGAAGTTCAAGGGGCCAACACTGGCTAGATCTGGTGGCTAAAGAGCACAGCCTTATTAGTTCACTACGGGTCACCAAACCAAGCAGAACATAGCCTGTCACTGGATTTCTTCGCCCTGATATATCCTGAGGAGGAGGCTCCAGACCTGGAACTTCTGGCCAAACCTCGAGACCCAGAAACCCTACCACGGGCAGGGAAGCCAGCTCAGCTGAGAGGTGGCATGACTTCGGTAGCCTGGGCTGGCTACTATGTCTACTAATAATTATTACTGAAAACTGAAACGCCAGTTTGAAGGCTATCAAAATGTACAGATTGTCCTACCCCACCCTGGCCAGAAAGCAGCTTGCCCTTTGGACCCCGCCCTGAAATTTCACTCCAGGAGACCCTGACAGGGCAGTTAACGCTCTGACACTCGCGGCCAAATACTCTGCCCCTTTAATTGCAGCCTCGAAAGCGCGCTCTCGAAAGGGGGCAGCCTAGACCCAGGACAAGGAAAGGGACTCTACGCATGCGCCATAAAACTCCGGGAGGGCGGTCTCAAACCCAAGGAATAACATAACTCAGTGCGCGTGCGCCTCTAAAACCACACTTTAGGAACACTCTGTTGGTTATTTCAGCGCGTAAAGAAAAGAGCCTAGACAGGCAAACGCGTCTCTTCACGCCACATCTTGTTTTATTATCCACACCACCTTCACTCACCTCCACTGTGTTTACTGGAGCCGCCAGTTGCTCAGGCGTTGAAACTCCCAGCTCCATCGCCAGCGCGTCCATGGTAGCTGGCAAGCCGGTGGCCACAGTACACCGAACGCAGCGCTTGCGTCAGTGAAACGTGCCCCCTGCTGCAACTAGCGGGTTACGCTGAGGTTCCGGTACGTTTCTTCGTTCCCTCTCAATGTTGTGCTACTTGGCCGGCCCGGGCGAGAGTGAAAGTGTTTCATGAAAATCCTAGAGTCTTTCTTTCCCATGTAGAGTGCCACGAAACCTGCAAGGTTATTTTCTTGTCTCCTCATAAAAGATCTGGGGAAGGTTTTTAAATGCTTTCAGACTCGTGTGAAATGCTTTGGATAAGCAAACCAGCAATAAAATTTAAGGGCAATGTAATCATCCTCAGTTATTACTCCTCAGTTAATACAACAATCAAAATATCTTTTAAACAGCAAGTAGTATGACCTATGCGGTATTTCTTGTGTTTTCTGTTTTGAAAACCACTATATTTCATGAATGTAGAGTACCCCGCTCTGCTGTGGTCTCTGTGCATCAACAGCTGCCTGATGGTCAGAAACTTGACATGTAAATAATTTCCCATTACTATATTTCCATGCCAAGAATCGTGGAGATACTCAAATGCTTTTTCCCTCCCCCAGCAATCAATTTGCATTGTGAATGTGCCTGTGCAGGTCTGTTGTTAGAGGAGGGGGAAAGGCAGTTGAGTATCTCTGTCCTTCACCTTGCATCTGATGAAGTAAACTCAGATTCACAAAAGCCCATGTTGAAATAAATGTTGTAGTCTTTAAGGTCTTATTTCCACAAAAAGATGATCCATGCTGTCTGATCTCAGTGTAAATGGCTCTCTTTGTAGCCTTGGGACATTTCTCACAATATAGCCACCAAGTGGTGAGTACTTGAAATTGCTTCCATTCATAGAAAGCCTTCTCATATGTACCACCTTGCTTAGCAGATTTGTTATGCTGTCACCTGGTGGCAGTTTGGATACACACCATATTTTGAAGAGCCCATGTGCATGACAAACAGGAACATCAGGTGGTGAAGAGACCATATGTGAACAGTTACAGTCACCATCCAGGGTCTGGTTAGATTTGTTAAAAATAGTCTTCCTTTGCAGAAGCAGAAACAAATACTTTTGTTATTATTGAAGCTAAAGGGGTAGGGTTGCCAGCCTCCAGGTGGGGCCTGTGGGGATCTCCTGCTTTTACCACTGATCCCCAGCCGACAGAGATCAGCTCCCCTGGAGAAAATGGCTGCTTTGAAGGGTGGACTCTATGGCATTGTACTATGCTGAGGCTCCTCCCCTCCCCAAACCCCGCCCTCTACTGGCTCCACCCCCAAAGTCTCCAGGTATTTTCCAACCCAGACTTGACAACCCTATAAAGGGGGAAGGATTTGCCCTTGTATTAGATGCCACAAAATCTCTGTATTAAATATTGGACTTGAGACAGCTTTTATCAAATAGTGATTTCTTTTATTCAACTCAGAACACAGCACACAAAACAACCTAGCAACAATCCCCACTTATATACAGTCAAGAGCAGTCAAAACCACAGCTCCTGACACAGTAATAACCAATCATAGCAAACACTACAGCATACCTTATTTGCATTCCCTGTTACATTCTAGTTTTCCCTGATTGGCCTGTTACTTGGGCATCTAATCAGAGCAAGTGCTCTATCATTCTAGCTAGCAATGGTATCTAACACAAGGTTCAGGCATTAGCTGCGTCAATACAACTTCCTCTACATGGTAAGAGCCAATAACAGTAATTGCCTCCAAAATATGCCCTCTTCTGATTGGCTCACAAGGAGAATCTCAGGATCCTTGCAGACTATGAAGCTTGGCACGAAGTTCAGCCATAGTATGAATACATAGCACTCTGCATGGTCTTGAAAGCATACAGAATTGGCCCATCAATTGACATTTTAAAAAGAGAGATTTTGCATTCAGGCCCAGTAACTAAATTATGATCTGACTACCCAAGTATCAGTACAAGCATGAGCTTCTTCATTTGTAGAGTTCTCACATTTGCTGTGTTTTTATTTCTATTATAGCTGGTGCTACAGTATTTCCTAGACACCTTTTGTTTCCTTTGGATTAACAAACAGCTCACTATATTTTGTATAAAGCTTGTATGTAAAGTGCCATCAAGCTGCAGTCAAGTTATGGCAACCCCAGCAAGGGGCTTCTAAGGCAAGTGAGAAGCAGAGGTGGTTTGCCATTGCCTTCCTCTGCAGAGTCTTCCTTAGTGGTCTCGCATCCAAGTACTGACCCTGCTTAGCTTCCAAGATCTGACAAAATCACGCTGTACAGTGCTGCCTTCCCTCCTGTAATAAGCTTATGCTATCAAAATGTATAGTAGGGA
>NW_015177010.1:1571101-1608233 GCF_001447785.1 Gekko japonicus
ACTTTGCCCCCAAACATCTTGCCTAACAACTGCCAGATCTGGTCAGTTGCAAAAGCGGACTGTGCCTACCTCTACAATACAGTACATCAAACTGAAGTAGGAAGCTACAGGTGCATCTATTTAACTCTGAGATAATATGACATATGAAGAGAACCAGGGCCAATGTGATACACCAGTATTCTTAAAATTAACTCAAAAACACTGTGGCTAACTGATTCAAAATACTGTTCATTTATGATCCTACACTTCAGCTAACTACTGTAGATGTTAGTGTCAGACATGTGATTTCCCCTCCTACTGGTAAGACTTGGGATGTGTACAGGTCAATGAGTATTCTAACTTAGTAGTAAATTCTGCCAGTAGTGGCACCAGAAAAAAATTCTGGGAAGACACAGAAGAGGGCAAAGTATTTTTCTGCGTGGGCAAGCTTAACAGAAATGTAAAGAGATTTCAGAAAGAAAAAGTACATTTCATGGCAAAACTGCAATGCTAAATATGTTTTCTCTGAAAGAAAATCACGTTGTTAGTCAGTATTCATTTTTATATAGCATGAAATTTTCAAACAAGTTTTAAGTTGCTACATAAACATTTTTGTGGTATACACATTAAACAGACAGAACTTTCTCTAGAAAATGGCTACTTTTTGAAGCAATGAATGCAGAACTCTCTAACTGTAAGGAAAGTAAGAGCAAACTATGACACCTGGTCCCTGTAAACAAAAGAAACCCAATGTATGTTGTTTTTTCATCTTGTGTATGAACTGAAAGAGAAAGCAGAGAAAGAAAGCATGGTATGCAGATCTAAAGGAGCTGAATGTGTCAATTTTCATGCAGTTCTGCAAAATGATTGATAAGTTTCAAGGTCAAGGATTTTGCCTTTTTAAAAAATTGCCAGTATGGCAGTACTTTTTATGACCCATTCTGTTCATGACCCATTCTGTTTCTTAAGTAGGCCTTAATCTGCTGCAGACTTGATGGAGATATTGTGACGGCTATGGCACACAGTCTGTGAAGTTCACTGAATGATGGGCAGGGAGAAACCCCGCCCCCAAGAGCGACCACCCGGCCTCCCGGCCTCTTCCCAACAGCGTTTAAACGCTGCTGGGGAGAGGTGGGGGCCCGTGCGCCTGCACTCTAAGCCCCGAATTCGGGGCTCAGAGTGCAGGTACATGTGGCTCCTCCCCCACCTCTCCCCAACAGCGTTTAAAGGATGTCTTTAAACACTGCTGGGGAGAGATGGGGGCTGCACGCCTGCACTCTGAGTTCTGAATTTGGGGCGCGGAGTGCAGGTGCATGCAGCCTCCCCCCATCTCTTCCAGCAGCATTTAAAGAGACTCTTTAAACGCTGCTGGGAAGAGGCGGGGGCCTCCGCTCCCCAACATGATGACATCACTTCTATGTGACAATATCATGCCGGGTATTCCCCACCCCCTCCAGTAATGCCCCCCAAAGTCCTCCGCTGGGGACTTTGAGGGACCTGGCAACCCTACTATAATGTCTTGCAAATGGTCTGAGTTTTTGTGGCTCAAGAAAGTAACAGCACCTGGGATTGAAAGCACTAACCCCATTTAAAACATTGCAATTGTCTGGAAATCTTCTCTTAAGTTCACTTATAGTGTGATCAATAACAGGAAGGAACACCTTAATTTTAAAATTATGGTCATTTTGGGGATAGATGCTTCCTGCTGTGTTTAAATCAGTAACATAGCTTTGGAATTTGGGGGGGATACAGCATATTCTCTTTTCTTTAGATTGCATTTTGATTGAATTTTCTTCTGCAAACATCTCTACTTCTGGCATAATTGTTGAAATTTTCATCCTGATCCCTTAGTTAAGGAATTAACTAGAATACAGGATTGAGCCAAGTCTCAGTCTGATTTTTGTAAATAGTCTGACGCCACTTTAAGTTCAAGAAGCAATTTTTTATGGTCTGAGCACTCTCATAAAATACTATTGAGATCCTTCTAAAATATATCTGGAATTATTATACGTTACTATTATAGCAATCTTAGAATAATTGGAAAAGCACAAGAAAGTTACAAGGATATGGTAATAGGAAGATCCCGCTGACAAGTTAATAGATGGCATTGTGATACATGTATCTACACTTACAGTTGGTATTAATGTTTATACAGTAATCTTGCGATATAATGGGTTTATTTATGTATACTTGACTTATCTTTTAATAAAATTAATTTTTTTAAAAGCAAATCATATGCCTTCAGGTACATGTCACCCTGAATTTCTAACTGACATTTGTGATGCCTCAGATGTTATGTGTAAAAACAAAAGATTTTTGACATTTTCCACTGGCCTCATATCTTATAGTTGTACATCTAAAGGTTTGGTAGTTGTAAATCGTTCGCCTCCATGCTGAAATGGCATTTGAATCCAAATGATGCATATTTTTGAATCAGTTTACACAGCATTCCCGCTATGGGTATAAATGCTTTTAATCTCAGCAGGGGTCTTAAAACAAGCTACCAGTTGCCTATTGAGTAGTGTGGTTGGGAGTTCAAAGGCACTAAAATTATGCTCATAATAGTTCAGAAATACACATTAGAATTCATAGTATGTTTTCTAGTAATTTTTTATACCAGATCTAGATCAGCTTCACTCCAGTGTTAGTAATGGCTCTCTCCCTCAAACTGAATCTGGTCAGACAGCCACCAAAAACTGATAGGCTTCAGTTTTGTATACATTTTATACAAAAATAGTTCTTTACCTTGATCACTTTCTCTGCGTTTATTTCAGCCTATGAAATTTTTACAGTATCTACCATATAGCTCCTTGACATACACTGAAGTGCCTGTCAACTTGAAGTGCCACATGACCTGGAGTTAGGGTTGCCAAGTCCATCTTCCGCCCTCAGCGGGGGACTTTGGGGGCGTTCCTGGAGGGGGCGGGGCATCACCGACATGATGATGTCATGTTGGGGACATCTGCTGCCGCCTGATCTCCAGAAACGCCAGTTTCCTGCACTTAAAGGAGCCGGCGTTTCCCCTTTAAGTACACGGAGCCGGCGTTTCCCTTTTAAGTACACAGAGCTGGCATTTCCCTGCAAGCCTGATCTCAAGCGGAGGCTTGGGAGGAAACGTGGGCTCCATGAACTTAAAGGCAGCCACCCCTCTCTCTCAAGAGAGAAGGGAGAGGGGTGGCTGTGGGTGGCGGGTAGAACCCCCTTCCAAAAAACCAGGGGACCCCTGGCAAACCGGGGGGGTGGCAACCCTACCTGGAGTAGACTTTTAAATGGTTCAAAATGGCTTCCAGCAAGCCAGTAAACGGCCCCCCATTAGCAAAGGTTTAATAAGATACATGGCCTATATGTCAAACATCACTGGTCTACTTTCTTTTTAAAATGTGGATTTAACAGTGGATCTGTGAATTAAACTGCTGTACACCCAGTTAATACCAGAGTGCCAATAAAAGGTTAGATCTTAGAATATGTTTTATGCTTCTGAATTTTGGATTTAAGAATGATAGCATATTTTGTGTTTGTGGAGAGCTGAACTGGATTTTGGCAACAGCTAAACTGTGACTGATCTGCCGTGTGCATCAAAAATATCCAAGAGTCAGTGCATCTGTGTATTCAGTTTTTATGTTAGTAATTTACAGGATTTAAAAAAAAACTCTCTAAAGGGAAAGAAGCTTTCAATCTGTGTGCTGAAAACTCATGAGCTTTTGTTGAAGAGGTTCCAGAAATCTGTTCCAGAGCATTCCCCCCAGAAAAAAAGCCCTGATAATTTAAGAGAAGCAAATGTTCTAGCACTATTTTTTTTATCACAAAACAGACTTTATTAATATACCAAATATTAGCTCAAACCATCTACAGATCTGTTACATACAATATTGTGTTTTTCTTATCCAAATGAAGAAAAATGGAGGGTAAACTTGTTTGGACAATTTTAACAATTAATGTTTAAGAGGGACATCAATTAATTTGGACATCCAGAAGGAGGCATACACCACAAGACAGGTAAAGATCGCTGAATGGACATGCCATGCTATGTAAAATGCCCTTTGCAAGTTACTGATACAAATCACCAAACAAAGCTTGTTTCTCTTAATCATCTGCACAGTTACTTTTCTAACAAATGTTAGTTTCCCAAATAGGATGGAAATTTGTAGAGAGGTGCTCCTACTTGCTGCCATGGTTTTTGTTTCACATGTGCAGTGATTAAGAAAACAAATATATTACGTACACTACAAAAAAAATCTCTTTTAAAGGCTTAAAGCATATACAATCACATTGAGGCCCCAAATATTGTTTTTGATTATTTTCCCTCCAAATTTAAGAAATTACTTTCCTTTTCAGATATATTTGATTTTTAATACAAATCATTTATGTACCAGAAATCTTACAATTATATACATAATTTCATTAGCACTCTTGTTATTACCATAGTTCTCATAAGTCTGAGTTTTTCAAAATTGAGCTTTGCTCTACAGAAGTGTGGAAAATAAAAACGAAACCTTCTTGTAAATATTTACATAAGAACATAAGAACATAAGAGACGCCAATGTTGGATCAGGCCAAAGGCCCATCCAGTCCAACACTCTGTGTCACACAGTGGCCAGAAATACCAGTGCCATCAGGAGGTCCAGCAGTGGGGCCAGGACATTAGAACCCCTCCCACTGTTGACCCCCCCCAAGCACCAAGAAGACAGAGCATCACTTGCCCCAGAGCCCCTAGCTATACCTTGTGGCTAATAGCCACTGATGGACCTCTGCTCCATATGCTTATCTAATTCCCTTTTGAAGCCGTCCATGCTTGTAGCACCCACCACTTCCTGTGGCAGTGAATTCCATGTGTTAATCACTCTTTGGGTGAAGAAATACTTCCTTTTATCCGTTCTAACCCGACCGCTCTGCAGTTTCATGGAGTGCCCACGAGTTCTTGTATTGTGAGAAAGGGAGAAAAGTACCTCTTTCTCTACCTGCTCTTTCCCATGCATAATCTTATAAACCTCGATCATGTCACCCCTCAGTCGTCTTTTCTCCAAGCTAAAGAGCCCTAAGCGCTTTAACCTTTCCTCATAGGGAAAGTGTTCCAACCCTTTTATCATTCGAGTTGCCCTTTTCTGCACTTTTTCCAAAGCTATAATATCCTTTTTAAGGTGTGGTGCCCAGAACTGCACACAGTATTCCAAATGAGGTCTCACCATTGATTTATATAGGGGCATTATTATATTGGCTGATCTGTTTTCAATACCCTTCCTAATAATCCCCAGCATAGCATTGGCCTTCTTTATTGCAGTCACACACTGTCTCGACATTTTCAGTGAGTTATCCACTACAACTCCAAGATCTCTCTCTTGCTCAGTCTCTGCCAGTTCAGACTATTTTTGCAGTATATTTTGCAGTATAATACAACAGCCATATCTAGGCCAAAAATGTTAGATAAAACATCTCAGAACAAGGCAAGAATGGGGCAAGGGATGCTTTAGCCCTTTTCATATAATATTCTGGGAGGATGAGTGCAGGTGGGTGAGGTGGAGTTAGTGGAGAATGGCATCACAGTGACAAACTCCACATCTGATCTAGGTATGCAGCAGTTCTTCACATGTACAACTGTGCATACTTAGGGATCTCTCCCTATGATCAGGAACCCTGATTTTACTGTCGTGGTTATTCAGGATACCTGATGACTCTGTGCCTGTAGGTCAGAGACAGAGGTTACCCCCCACGTCACTTCCCACCCCCCACACATGTACCAGTTCCCAGGTATATCATTTGGACAACCCTTTTCTTTTACAAGCAAAGTTTTATGTGTTGACAGAGTTGCTTGTATGACTTATAGATGGTGATTGCTAGAATTTAATTTGTTCAACTGACAAATATACATCTGTCAGAGAATTTTGCTCTTTTTTGCAACTACAGAAAGAAATCCCCCCTCCCCAGAAACCAGCCTCAGTATCAGATAACCAAGCAAAATATAGTTATTTTCTTTTTGAAGGACATATATCGCCCTGCTACAGTTCTGTTAAATGAAAAGGGCATTATTTTCTTTTTAAAGGACATATAATTCTGTTAAAGGAAAATAAGGCATAGTTGCCTATTAAAAAAACCACAGTGTTCTTAATGCTGAGGTCCTTTAAGTTTGTCATAGATGTGCCAGGGCACTGTATGGCAAGTAAGTAGCACATTATTCCCAAAATGGGCAAAGATGAATTCATAGCAAAAAAAAAATACATTGTAGGAATAAGAACGATCAACAGGGAACATTTAGAGGCATACGCCCACTACAATTGGACAGGTTAGAAGTTTCGCATTTGCTAAGAGACTCACAATGAGCCAATACTTCCCAGAAGTAATTTTTTAAAGTTATTATTCATTATGGTATAAATTGGAGATTTTTACACCCAGTATACTGCAGCCCTTCTATATTCAGTAATTTGACATATGCAAAAATAGTTTATATATAAATATTGCAGTCTGTCAAGTAATCTACAATAAAATGTTCCCACCAACTTGCATAACAATTATACATTTCATATACTTCTAGAGGCTCAACCAGGTCAGTAGGTTCTTTACCACATAAAGACTGTAGGATTGGGCAGCAATTGGCAGAACAGAGCCCAGGCCAAATACCCTTACAGAGTTCTGTCTTCTCTCCACACCAGCTGCCAATCTAAAAGTAAAGGAGGATAATAACAGAGCAAAGAGACTGTGGGAATAGGACTTGCTGGAAACCATTCCCTGCTTTCTCGAAGTAGCCCTCCCATACACCTGATTTCTAACCAAGATGATGAACATGAAACATTAATTGCTCTGTTTACAATACCTAGATCTTAGGACCATTATTTCAGACTGTAAGGCTCTGCCTATCAATATTACTTATACCAAGCTTCAAAAGGCCTACTGAACAGTAGAAGTACAAGGCCTATCCAAAGGGCCTAAAACCAGATTACTCCTCCAAAGGGGGGGGGAGGGTTACATTGGCAGTATATGAGGACTAACAAGTCTTTCTGCATACAGTACTGGTACAGATGTAATGCTTCTGATCACTAACTCTATTAAGGGATTAGCAACAAGCTTCCCCCATCCTTTTTGCTGCAGGCCATAAATATGATTAATAATTATATCTGTATCAGTCTTAATCATGGTTACTACTACTAACTAGGATTTTCATCATGACCAGAGCTTTGAAGCCAGAGGAATATCCTGGTTATTGTTAACTGAAGTTAAGATGCCATCATAAACCACAGTTAAGAGTGGGGGGGGGGCTGGCAAATTAAAGAAAGGTCTGGAGAAGTGTGTCCCACAGGTCATGCCTGATCTAGAAATCTTACACTTGACAACTGAGCCATCATCATGTACACAGACTATTGTGTGGAGGAATTCAGTCACCTCACCCAGCCAAAAACAGCAAGTGTTAATCACTGTATGACTGAGGTACATGAATGTCCCTGCATGCCTGAATAAAAATACCTCCAAACGAGTGACACAAGACATCTGACTCAGTGGCATCTTAGTGTGCAAAAGGGAGTGTTTTGGGGGGACGTGGGGGGAACCCCTGGTCCTGTGACCTTACCTACAATAGGATCAATCATTTAGATTATTTTTTTCCTCTAGTTGCTAGAGGTCTCTTCACAAACTGGCCACTCATGTTTGAATAGTGTGCCATCAAAATTAATATTTTAATTCAGATTAAATCTGAACTACAACCTTCTCTTTCATTGCACCAAAGATACTGGAGGAAGCACATTCGATTCTTGCTTTGGAGAAACCATTTACAGAAGACAATTACAATAAATGTTACAACTCATTGTTATAAACAGAAATAATCCTTTCAAACATGTTTAATAGCTTTGCAGGGATTTGAGGTTCAGGGGCACCTTTATTTGAATATAATTGCTAGAGTTTCTTTCATTAGATATACTCATTTCTCATTACCAGTCATCACTTTTAAGTTATGCACATTCAGAAGAATAAATCACCACTATATAAACACTGCAAAGAGGAGAGGGGATGAAGATTTACATGTTTCAATTAGTAGAAGGGTCAGTGTCTGCTGTACTCGTTACTGGCTTGTTGAAAAGGAGTTTTCGAAAGATATTTGCATAGAATGGTCCATACACCTGTTTATTAAGGTTGACAATGCTGGCAAACTGAGATCCAATGCTCTTCACTTCTGTCTGAATCACAGCAAGGCCTCCTGGAATTGTAGCCATTGACTTCTGAGAGCATGGAGAAGCAAGGAAATTTCTCATGTACAGTTGAATTCGTTTATCTGGGTAGGGGATGAAGGGAAATCTCATTTTAATTCAATATATGTGTATCTTGCCATTCTGCCAAAGTCAACCAAGCAATAATTTAAAACAACCAAACAAATGTATAGTTAACCAGCAATACCATAACAGGTCAAGCCAACTTTCCCTTGTGTCATTCAGTCTATGTACAATAAAATTCTAAATACAGAGCAATGTTATTTTTGGTGAGCTGTGATTGCTGTCAGCTTTCCCCCCTCTTTCTTCTGCTCTTGTATTACCATACTTCTGCCGCAGCCAACCAATGCACCATTTACAAAGGGCACAAGTTGGAAGGCAGTTACACGTAATCTATTACAGTTCAGGAGCTATATTTATAACACTGATTAATCTTGGATATTATTCAGGATCACATATTTTAATCTTCCTTCTTTCTCTCTCTGAATCCACCTCACCTTCATTATCACCAGGAAAAAATTGAGAGGGGGCAGTGCAATGGCCTATATAAGGGAAGGGGGGTCTAAAGAGGGGGACCCTGTGGTTGCTAGGCAATTGGTAACGGCAGCAGCCAAATCACTAAACATAAATAACTGGTCCACTATAGATTCAGGTGGGTATCCGTGTTGGTCTGAAGCAACAGAACAAAGTCTGAGTCCAGTTGCACCTTTAAGACCAACAAAGTTTTATTCTGGGCATAAGCTTTTGTGTGCACGCACACAAAAGCTTATACCCAGAATTATACTTTGTTGGCCTTAAAGGTGCCACTGGACTCAAACTCTGTTCTCATCCAGAATAGGTATTGATATATAGCAATCTGTCTGTATCAATTTTCTTTCCAGACTGTATCACTGATTTTAATCATCTGGTATCTGACGAAGGGAGCTTTGACTCTTGAAAGCTTATTCCTTGGAAATCTTGTTGGTCCTTAAGATGCTACTGAGCTCTCTTGCTCTTCCACCGTAGACCAACACGGCTAATCACCTGGGACTGAATATATCTGATGAATGATGATCTAGAAATCTCCTAAAAGTTGGATTCAGATTTAAGAAGACCATAAGGAAGTATTTTCTGTTATATACTATAATGCAGGGGTCCCCAAGCTTTTTGAGCCCATGAGTACCTTTGGAATTCTGACACGGTTGGGTGGGGGGGGGCTTCCACAGAATTGCTGCTGCAGGAGATGCTGCAGCTTACCTTCAGTCACACAGTAAAGATACTTTTGCTGTGGTGGCAATTACTGCCAAAACAATGTTTAAAAAAATCTGTACAGGCAAATCAGAAACCTTGGTGGGCAAAAGCCCCACCTGGTCCTGCCCACTTTCTAAAAACATTTGGTAGGCACCATGGCAACCACCAGCGCCATGTTGGTAGCACAATTAAGCACAGACTTAAACAGTAAGACTCCCATAGTCCAAGAGTTAAATTACTAACCAATTAAGGATCTGATTGTATTATCTTCCTCTATGACGTTACAGATCTGACCCACTAAATTTGCATGAACTTCTTTGTTTAGTGGCGGGAAGCCCCTCTCAGTTAATGACTGGTTTATTTCACAACATGTCTTGAGACCTATGGCAGTAAGAGCTTCTTTCAAATCAAATGTCCTGCAAGCAAAAACCCAGAAATAACATTAACACAGTCAGATATAACATGGTTTTATCCCTTCACTTTTCAATTATGTTATAGTAGAGTAAGACTGCAAAAAATATTTTTAGTTTGCTATCAGTTAGTTTAAAGCAATTCACAAAAGTTATATAGAGTTCAGACAGCAGCCTTCCAGCCTCCTGTTTTAGCGCTGAAATAGACAGTGAGTGTGTGAGGATTGTCTTGGGGGAAAGTAAAACATTTTCACTGGAATTCACGATGGTCACACACAACTCCCTGTTAGGGCATTTATAATTAATTTTAGAATACACACCACACAATTGCTAGCTTCCTTTCTTTAAAAACAACACTTACTTCTTATTGATTCCGTCAAGCAGAACAAAGGAAATCTTCTTTTGTTTGTCATCAAAGTCTGGAATTCCTTCAATAGCTGCACCCACCATGTTGCTTGTTATGAGACAGATACAAGCCACAATTTTCAACTGATTCAGTTTCTCTGACAGCTCACGAAGGCGACCTTCATCTGCCACCAGTGTCTGGAACAGTTGTTTAGAAAAGGGTGTGTCATTTCTATAGCAATCAAACTTCTGGTACAATTTAACATAAAAATATTTTTATTAGGACACCAATTCTGATTAGATATTCTCTCAAGTTCATTTAGTCAAGAAAAAATAGTTTCTGTGGAATATAGCTACCAAGATTTGTACAGTATCCCAAAAGCCTGTGCTGTAATGTATTTCCAGTCTGATGTTTGTTGTACATGTTCAGAATTTGTTTCCAGCTTGTTCTGGGCAGCGAACAACCCCCCACCTCAACTGTATGCACCTTGTTTCCTTAAACAACAATTAATGGCTTCCATCAGTTTTTATGGGAGAAAGCAAACACAGCATGTCAGAGAGAGAGGTGTTTCATTACCAACTAACGGATAACCTCAGCTAAATGGATCCACATGTATTTATTTCATATGTTCACCCATTTGTGTGTAAAACATTTGCATGCTTGTCTGTTTTTTAAGGCAATATGGGGTCTGTAGAGCTAAATCTAACTTCCTGTTCACGCCTTATCTTAATACATTCCATTGCTATAAGTAGTATTCTTCTAGCTCTGCTTGTTTTTTTGAACCTGAGCCAGACTAGGGAAAATATGCTTCAAACAATAGAACATAGTAAGATAAGGAGAGGATAGGGCAGGGTTTTACTCCCTGCTGAAAATAACATTTCTACAACCACCACCCCCCGGATGTAAATGGGAGGACACATAGAAAAATACATCTCATATGCTCCTATCATGACCTGTCAAATTCACAATACACGTAATTATCATAAAAGAAAAGTTTTTAAACAGTTAACATAGAACACATTTTTTTTAAATCAGTGACACTCTTAGCACAAGAAGACATGTATAGTTTACAAAAAGACTGATTGTCGTAGGGTGCTATTGGATAGGACCTGTGATATCACTTCTGACACATAATCACTCCCCATTCCTCCTATGCACATATGTTGAGAACTTTTAAACAGTTTTTACTGTGTCTCTAGTGGTTGAACCAGATGTACAATTCCAGCATGAGTGAGTGAGATTATTACTAAGATATTGAATTTTCTCCCTCAAAAGAGGGAAGTAGGACTCTGGAGAGGTGGCATATAAATTCCCTAAATAAAAAATAATAAAATAAGTGGCAAAGAATCTTACCCACAAGTGATGTTACTTTCATCACATGGAGGTGAGATGTCAAGAGAGTATTGTACTGGGGGGGGGGGTTAAACCCCCCTGACAGAGCAAGTAGGATTCGTATTTTACCTCAGGAATATTTTTTTTCTGATAGTCCCATTGCAATAATTTCAAGTAGCTGTTGGTTAGCACCAGAGTAGGGCTCAGATTTGGTTTTGAGATCCCACCAGCACCAGAGGATGAAGACGCTTCACAGGAAACAGAAGATAGTTCATCCTGTATAGATTCCCTTATCCATTCTGTTGTTAGGTTCAGGGCACCTAGACATTCCAAGACAGTGGAGATTTTACGTGAACAGTTTGGCTTGTCACAGGAATTACTGCACAGTTGAGTGAACAGCCCTATAGGGTGTAGGGCAACCTCATTGCAAACATGAGAACTGGGAAAAGCTGCAGAGGCGTTTGGCCTCAGTCATGTCATGGTGGAGTGGTTTCAATTTTGTGTTCAGATGCCATCACGCTATTGCAGAGTAGGCTGCAACTGTTGCAGAAAGTCTGCTGGGCATTTTATGACGTAGGCACTGATGGCACAAGTTCTATTAACATGACATGACATAATAGAGTCACAACACAGTACAGGAAGAGAGAAAACAGGACCAGTATGAAGATCCTCCTATAGAACAATGACTGTATAAGACAATCCACTGTACTCCACTAGCAACGTGTTGTGTTGTCTGCTGGAGCTGCAATTTCAAGCAAGTCCAATGCATTTCTAATATAACCCGCAGTGCCATCCTAAGCAAAATTACACCCTTGTAAGTCTACTGAAGTCAACAGACTTAAGGATTGTTACTCTGCTTAGAATGGTGCTGAAGCAAACATACGACATACCAGATTGCCAAAGCTATACTCTTTCTCCAAGCCTTCTCATCCCCATCTCTCTATTGTAAGTAATTGATTCTCTGAAACTTCATGAATGGCTCTCTGGACACTTTCATTACTTTCATTTTCATCTTACAATAGTCAGAATAGTCCTACGTGTGAACTGGCTACTTCGGCAGTCACCCTTCCCTTCCCTTGTTTCCTAAACCATGGCTCTGTAGCAATTCTGCTGTGATTTTACAACAGGGAAACTACCCTTGCCTTCCATTATAATTTTGTTGTGTGTTAATGGTTTATTGCAGGAATCCCGCTCCCAGTGCGGCGGCACACAGTGACATGTACCTGGAAGAGTCCACCTGCTAATCTTATACACTACTTATGGCACATATCCAATAATTGAATGTATGAGTATTGTACTAAGGGGAGGAGTACACGAATAAAATAATAGAGATTGTTTGAGAGAGCTGGAATTTTACTACATATACATTCAAGAAACAAGACTGTTGTTTTCTTCATAGTCAAGGAAGTCAACTTTTGATTGTTATGCTATAGTGTTTTGTTGCTGGTTCCACTTGTCTTCTGGACAGACACACAGAACTGGCAGTAAGACAAACAGCCCTCTTTCCACAGCCCTTTTCTGTAAGCGAAAGCACACACGGTGAAAGGCAGGGAATGATCCCGAGTCCAACCATTTCCTGAAAACAACTGGTGGGCACCAGAAAAGGTGTCAGCACCATGGCGCCCATGAGTACCATGTTGGGGACTCCTGGTCTAATCAGACCCCCAGTTAGGAGGACAGAGATGCAAATCCCTTCTTGAGCCTCTCCCAAGCTACAGGCCCCAAAGCAGCTGCCTGCATTCCCAGGCCACTGGCTACACCCTCCTTTGTCAACAAGGAACGTACTTGGTGTTTCTTCAAGTATTTCTTGGAACTTCGCTCGTTCATAATCCACCAAGTTGCGCTGAAAGTGAGGTCTAAGACTCTGAATAGTAAAATTAACATTATCCATCCTCATGAGATCCAGAACATGGAATATTTGCCTGAAAGGATACAAGAAACAAGTCTGCGGTGTGCCTCATAGAAGAAATCTCCTTACATACCACTGAACAGCAGCCCTCTTCTAGCAACACAGTGCGCAGATCCACATGCTTATCTCAGTCCTCCAGCGATACAGTTTGGGAAAGGGGCAACTGCCACACCCTCAAGTTAAAGTCTGGCCCTGCAGAAGAACTATTATTACAGCTTCTATGGTGACTCATGCACTTGTCTGCATACATCTTGTACAGAATACATCTTATATTAAATGATCACAAATACAGAATTATCCTCATTGATGACTGAAAAAACAAACATCATGTAGTAGCAGGCAAGGGGGCTGAGCCCTACTGAAATTACTTGGAGACAAAAGTGACCTTCCACATCACGTTTTACATTCTTCCTGTGTCCAAGAAAGTAGTGCTGGGATACAGATCTTGAGAAGTTGCTCCTATTGCTGAGATATTACTCTGTGGCAATACCTGCATTTTCCTGAGAGCAGTAGTAACATCTCTACCTTACCCACAAGATATGGTTATACCAAGGGATGACTTGTAATAGGTGGATGTTCTTCTTAACATTATATTCATGCAAGCCAGAATTCTTTATCAGCAATGTGATAACCCATCCTTAAGTAATGTAAAAGGAGAAGTGGGCCAAGGACTTCAGGGCAGGATACTAAGGGTACAGAATTCTAGGCCCCTGGTCACCATGGCCTAGGGAGCCAAGCAAGATGCTGCTTGGGGACATAAATGGTCGCCCATCTCTACTTATCCTCACAACAACCCTGTGAAGTGGGATAGGCTGAGAGAAAGAGAGTGAGTGACTGGTCAACAGTCACCAGGTGAGCTTCATAGCCAAGTGGTGATCTGAACCCAGTTCTCGCCAGTCTGTATGAACAGGAGATTTGCAAAAGAATAGGTCGTAGAGGGGGGAAATGCAACAAAGGTGCTGGTCTGGATGCACTGAGTCAATGTGGCAGAGTGGGTAGAGTGTTGGCCTAGGATCTGGGAGAACGAGGTTTGAATCCCCACTCCGCCATGGAAGCCTGCTGGGTAACTTGGATCAGTTATACACTCTTGGCCTAACCTATCTAACAGGTTAGTTGTGAGGACAGAAGAATGATGTAAACTGCTATGGGTCCCCACTGGGAAGAAAGGCAGGGCATAAATGCAGTAAATAAATAAACTCAACGTGGTCAGGACATCAGCCGAGTTCAAATCCCCACTCTTCCATGAAGCTCTGAGCCAGTCACCTTCAGCCTAACCTATCTCAGAAGTGTGTTGTGAAGATGAAATGGAGGGGGAAACTATACATACCCATCTGATTTCTTTGGAGAAGGGGAGGGATGGAAACATAATAGGTTGATTTCCAATTTCGCTCTAGATCAATTATTTAAAAATCAAAGTATTTAAGTAATTCTTATTTGGGAAGGGGGGGGTGCTGTAAAGCGATGGAACAGCATTTTTTAAAAAAGCAATTACACACCAACCTGAACAAGGCTACAATATTCCCAGTGGCTTTTAACTGGTTTACATCATTATCTCTTACTGGAGCACACAGTTTCCCCATTGTGGTAATGACATAGTTTGCGAGGCCCTGGATATCAACCGCGTCATGCTGGGCCTGCTGCCTTATGAGTTCTGTGTCAAGGACCTCGCAGATTTGGCTTCGCATCCTGTTCGCGCCAGGGTTCAGAAACGAAAGAAGAATCTGCAGTATTAAAAGCAAAACAAAAACAAAAACATGCCAACTAAGATCTACCAGCCACAACTAATAGCCTGCAACAGTAACATCTTACATAAAATATACAGTGACCAGCTGCCAAAAAGAGGACACATCTCTTGCACTTTCGGTGGTTTCATGTAAACAGGGAATTCCATTGGGGTGGTTTGTCTCATATTTACATGAGAAGTAGCACCTACCATTCCCTGTTTCCCTTTGTTTCTGGGATACATGCCTGGCAACCAGTGAGGGAGCTGCTGGTGACAGTGTGATGTCACTTCTGGAAAAATCCAGAACTGCTACCAGTCCTCTCTAGGAATTGTCAGAAACTATATGGTAAGACTGTAGAGTTCCTGGGAATTCCTAGAAAGGACTGGCATAATTTCTAGGTTTCTCCCAGAAGTGACATCATGCTGTTGTCTGTCCTGCCAATCATTTTTTCCTCCCACTGACACTTTGAGTGGTGGAGGGTAATGAGGTAGGGGATCCCCAACCCACGGGGGGGGGGGCTAGCAACTTTAGAGTCATCCTACACAACCACTGTCCTTTAAAATCATTGTCATCATACTACATTTAGATATAAAACAGGCACATTCCTGCTGGCGAGCCAAGCAAAAGAGCCAGTTTACTTAACAGTAAACATATTATTATGCCTCACATTATATAGCTTCAATTTTTATCATTTGTTTTATCCTGTGATAGAGACCTTCTAGGTTGTGGACTGCAAGGGGTTAAAACAGAGATGTGGCGAAGCGATTTTAATTATTACAGCCAGATTAGCAAAACAATAAACTTAGCATGGGCGAGGAGAAACAGAAATCAAAGCCAGACTTGCCTCTTTAATTTCATCAAACAGCTTGATGGCATGCTCATATTCGGGGGGATCTTTGTTCAGATATTCCTCCAGACGATCCCAGAATGCTTGGTGTACAATTTGTCTCACTCTTCCAGGCAAACTATAAGAGGGGGGGAAATCCACAAACTATATTTGAAGAAGTGAGAAGAATCAACTGTCACAAAAATTAAGAGTTCTCTGCTTGTGAACAAGCACCAAATCATTTCATTAACTGCAAGATCCAGAGCCACCGCACTTGTCTTCCTGAGCTTCCAGGGGTTCAGGACCATTTATGCCATAGGCTCCAACTGGGTACACAAGAATGCTAGGCAGCCCCAGTTTCTGCACGCATCACTCTAGTGCCTAGTTCCCAGCATGGGGAACTCTGTTCTAACTATTTTGAGACTGGATCTTGGTCTCTCTACAGTAGGAGAAAGATGAGAAGTTTGGTGTAGGTACAGGGAAGGAAGAACGGTAGTTGATTTATCTGTAGGAGCATGTAAAGATACAGATACTGACTCTGGCTGAGGACCCAGAAATCCTCAACAAGTACAGCTGGAAGAGAGCTTGCACAGAACTATTTTAGGAGGTGTAAAGGGCATAACTGGCAAGGAGATGACACTGGCTACCATCCAGGCCGATCCTGCGGGTTGCATGTCACAGTATAATTTGAAGTCATAAGAATGCTCCATGCAGTCAGTCAGGTGTGTCACTTGGGAAAGGCCCACACCTACCTGGGAGAAAGGCATAAGGAATTTTATTCTGCCTTTCCATTAGAATAAATCGAAAGGCAGCACAGAGATACAACAATCTAGTAGTACCTTTGCATATTCAGGTCAATCCTTTGAATAGAGAAGGGTACAAGTCTCTCCCTCTCAGAGCCAACTGTTTGACAATCCCATGAGGAAACGGGATTTATGAAGCACCTTTTAGTAAGCTTTCTAGACAGTACTGACTGAAAAACACCATAATATTAGCTTTTTCATCTGACAAACTCTGGACTATGAGTAATACTACAGGTAATGCTCTTTCATTACACAGAGCACAGAGGATTCATTAGTGGAAACCAGTGTGGTGCAGTGATTGCAATTACACCAGAAAGACTCAGATCACATGGACACATGAAGCTGCCTCAAACAGAATGACACCACCAGCCCATCAAGGTTAGTGTTTCCTACACAGACTGGCAGTGTGTCTTTGGGGTCTTTAACAATACCTATTACCCAAGCCTTTTAACTGGAGATGCCAGGAATGGAACCTGGGACATTCTGCATACAAAATAGATGTTCTACCACTGATCCACAGTCCTCCTCCCACTCCAGCCCCCATTCCGCCCCAAATCTCTCCTCAGCCACAAAGCTCACTGGGCAATCTTAGGCCAGATCTCACAGAGTTCATTCAAGGAAGAAACACCAGCAGAGCATTTTTTTGGAGAAAGATCATCTAGCCCAGGGGTCCCCAACCTTTTTGAGCCTGCAGTCACATTTGGAACTCTGACACAGCATAGTGGGCACAAGAACAAAATGGCTGCCACAAAATGGCTGCCACGGGAGGTGAAGCCAGCCACAAATTGATCGCTAAAGCTTAACTTCTGTAACACAGTGCAGATCCTTGTGCTGTGGTGGCAGCTGCTGCCAAAACAATATTTTTAAAAATCCGCACAGCAAATCAAATCTCCAATAGTTAATCAGAGCCTTGCTCTGACTGCTTCCTAAAAACATTTGGCGAGTGCCAGGAAAGAGGTCACCAGGTGCCATGGCATCCAAGGGCACCACATCAGGGACCCCTGATCTAGTCACATACAAACTTCATGTTTGGAGTCATACTGAATGCTCTGTGTGGCTCCCTTGAAGACCATTTGGAAGCTGAAGTAGTGCAGCATCCCAGCTTTTGACTGTGACTAGCCACTAGGAACATATGATACTAGTAGAGTCAGCTAAGAAATGCCGGTTCTTATGCTGAAGCAGTCCAGAGAGTATGAGACCAAACGATATCAAGAAGCATCTTGGTCTTTAAAAGCCCCCTTCTCCCATTGCTCAGGTCATATTACAAGCCTCTGCTGCAAGTGTCAGGGCCCTTCAGAAGCTAGACTGATCGTTACCAGCAGCAGGGCTATCTTCCCTTTAGGGCTCACCTCCCAGGGAGGTCTGACAGGCTTCGGTTCAGCTGTTGCCATTTAGGTGCACGGCCAAAGTCTGTGTCTTAGCAATTTTGCATTTGGAAGATGGGGGGGTTGGAGCTGCTGCATTCTTGTGATTAATCTTCCAATTTAAAAAAACAACAACACTATTTCAAAACTGGATTTATCATTCAAGTGCCTTGTGGGGCTGCAAGACTGAGAGACAAGGTATACTTTTAGAAAACATATAAAGAGAATTATCAAGCTACCTGAGCCGTCACAACCTTTGCAGAGCACCGTAAAGCAGGGCAGGCCACCTGCGGCTCGGCAAAATTTGTTCAAGAGCCAGCTCCTGTACGAGCAGCATCCGCGTTTTACGCTGTGGCTTTTATGAGCTTCTCGATTACCTGTTCTGTGGGTGCTCTATGCGCTGCAAGTGAAAATTCTCATTCACAGCAATTTCATGAGCTAGAGTCAGGTCTGACAAGTTTCTTGCTGCAGCCATCATTTCGTCAAAGGTGACCACTTTGGGAGGGCTTGTTGCTGGAAGAAATGGAAGAAATGGACGTGAGAGTGCCATGAAACAAGAGATGTGAAAACTAAACATCCAAAATTTCATTTCTTAATGGGCTGTCCTAAGCAGAGCTGCCAGAAAAATCAGATCTGGGGCAAAATGCACATGTGGAAAGGAGATGGAATTCAATGAGAATGATAGTTACAGTCTATAAATCAGAGGTCTGCCAGCAAATACAATCCTTAAAGCCGGGAGCTAACAGTAAACATGAGTCCACCCCTGCCCCTTCCATCTAAGCTGGTGGTTTCCAAACACTCTCTCTTCACTAAACCCACAGTGGCTCAGTTCAGACATGAGGTTCAGTGGCCTCCCCTACTCTCTTTTAGGTGCCCGAATAAAGCATTTCTTTTTACCCAGGCTTTCATATGAGGAGTATAGCTTTTACAATTGTTTTTATTCGTTTGTTTCTAGGCTGAGAACTCTGTTTTTGTTCTTTATTTTTTTATTTATTTAGAACATTTCTCTGCTGCCTCCCCAAACAATCAGCTTGCAATGGCTTACAAAATTATACATGTAGAAAACATAGATCTGCTGTAAATAGTTTTAAAATTAAATTATTAACAATCCAGACTTATAAAAATGGCTTGTTAGATACAAGATTGTCCCATTGGGCTTGCATGCTTCCACATCCTTTGGCGCACAGCTGCAACAGTGAACAATTCCTGGCTACTGCGAAAGCAGAGTTTGTCATGAAGTAGGAGCTGCGGTGGCTCAGTGGTTAAGACACTGAACTGCAGGCTGTGGAAGGTCAGTAGTTCAGCAGTTCGAGACCCGGGGGCCGCATGATGGAGTGAGCTCCCATCTCTAGTTCCAGCTCCTGCCAACCTAGCAGTTCGAAAGCAAGACATTGCAAGTAGATAAATAGGTACCACTTCGGTGGGAAGGTAACAGCGTTCCGTGCGCCTCGGTGTTTAGTCATGCCGGCCACATGACCATGGAAATGTCTTCGGACAGCGCTGGCTCTTCGGCTTTGAAACGGAGATGAGCACCGCAACCCTAGAATTGGATTCGACTGGCTTTCGAGCAAGGGAACCTTTACCTTAGGAATCAGACAAAACTACAAACTGCAGTTTGTCATCCTGCCTACAAATAAGGATTCCGCAACAGGGTTCAATCCTGTTTCTTGGGAACCAGAAAGTCTTCTCTGGCACACACAAGGGGAGTAGGGAATATGGGAACCAGAGACTTGTTCTCTTAACAAACAGACTGTGGTTTGCTCATTATGTCTGAATTTATTTGCTTCTGTGTGGTTGCCATGGGACACCAAATGCAGTAGAAAGGATTCTGGAGTATTTTCTAGGGTGTGCAATCAGTATATGTTCAGCCCTACAGGAACTCTATATGTTCAGCCCTGCAAGAGCCCTAGAACTTCCTCAGCACTCTCCTGCAGACAGACACTGCAGGAAAACATTGGAGGCAATGGCTTTCAGGGAAGGTTGCCCACTCTTAATGATCTTTTTACTGAAGAATTCCTAGTGAGCTTCCAGTGAACCCCAGGGTTTCTCAAGCACAGTTGACTTTTGGCTCTGCAAAAACCTCTGACTTTCAGCTATGGCAAAAGGACCCCAATCCCATGCATCCCACAATACGTGCAAGTAATTCCTGCTTGCTTACAAGCTGGAGAGCTGGGCTTGCTTGAAGAGTCACTGGTAAAACTTTGTCTTGAATATTCAGAGTCGCTGGAAGAAGCTGCGCTTTCAGATAATCTTGAAGAGTCACAGTCACCGTTCTGCTCATCATTGAGAGGCATTCTGGGTCAACTTTTGCAGTTCGGAGTATGCAGGACCTGAAAAGAACAGCTGAGTCATCTAAATCAGTCTATTTCCCAAAAGCCAATTAAAAAAAAAAAAAATCAAACGAGCAGCATGGGAAAAACAGCCATGTTCAGATTCGAATACAAATAGTGATGCCAGCCTCCAGGTGGGGCCTGTAGATCTCCCAAAATTAAAGCTGATCTCCAGATTACGTAAATCAGTTCCTCTGGGGAAAATGGCTGTTTTGGAAGTCGGACTCCATGGCAATATACAATGCTGAGTTCTCTCCCCTCACCAAACTCTGTCCTCCCCAAGCTCCACCCCCCAAATCTCCAAATATTTCCCAACCCAGAGTAAGTAAAGGTAAAGGTTTCCCTTGCTCGAAAGCCAGTCGAATTCGACTCTAGGGTGTGGTGCTCATCTCCAAGCCGAAGAGCCAGCGCTGTCCAAAGACGTTTCTGTGGTCATGTGGCCAGCATGACTAGACGCCAAGGCGCACAGAACGCTGTTACCTTCCCACCGAAGTGGTACCTATTTATCTACTTGCAATGTCTTGCTTTCAAACTGCTAGGTTGGCAGGAGCTGGGACCAGACACAGGAGCTCACTCCGTCATGCGGCACTCGGGTCTCGAACTGCTGAACTACTGACTTTCCAGTCTGCAGTTCAGTGTCTTAACCACTGAGCCACCACAGTCCCAAATACAAAACATGAATAAGGAAGGCTGGCCTACTGTATATTCCTTTTATCTGATTTTATTTTCTAAGCTGCAGTGGCAGCAGGCTGTCCAACTGCTAAGCATGTTTGATCTTTGGTTTTTATAACCAGGAACTCCAGACTGGCTTATTCTGCATAGTGCTTAGAGGCCTGTTTAGGAACCATCACCCTCCATTAGAAGGAGGAGGTCTGTAATTATGAATTAGTAATCCCTGATTCTACAGCGAAAAATCCTAGGAGGGAATTCAATTATGCATTTTTGCATAACAGCGTTTAATTTGCATTTTTGTACTTCTGCTGACACAGGGATGGGATAACAGGCAGTTTCCTGCAGCCGTATAGATATGGAGCACTGGGCATTTTTCTACACTGTATTCATGTAGAGATGCTTTGCTTATGTACCGGCCACAAAGTTGTTGACCCAGGGGGCTAGGTTAGAAGAATGACAGTTACTCTGGTTAATCCCACAGTATCATCCACTGTGAACAAATGCTCCCTCTAACCTGTGGAGGTGAGCAAAAATTCTACTTCATGAGCTACTGGCATTCAAGTTGCGAGTGAGCGATTTGGCTACTGCCTAAATTAGTTTGCTTTGGAGCCATCCTTCCTGAGCTAAGGCAAAAATGTGTGAGCCGGAGGCTAAAAAACTGTGAGTTAGCTCACACCAACTTAGTTTAGAGGGAACACTGCTGTGAACATAGTGCTTGGAAGGATGAAGAAAGCCAAAAGGAAAGCCAATGACTGAGATGCAGTACTTCACTTCAGAAGTATAGGATGAAAGGTGGTCTTAAATCTGAAAACTGTTTTGGGGGGAAATGCCACCTTTTGACACTGGTACTCCTCCAAATTACTTAGTCCATCTTTAAACGTCCTTATTTTTCATGGATTAGGGGGAAAGACTACTTTAATGTTTTATGTGTGACCAAAAGGATTAGAAAGCATGTCGCTTACCTGAAAACACATTGGGGTGGGGGAATGATTCTGTCAGTTTCCAGTGTGTTGGGAAAAGCTGCCTGTAGTGGATTCCTACTAGCTACCTTCCCTGTCAACAACAGCACAGTCCCTACCCCAATCCCAGAACAGTTTTGCAACTATGTTTGATAATGTTCATGAACATTTTTGGAAGGTACACATATGCACTTATATGCCACTTCAAAACTTGTTCTTATATACAGCTCATCAGAAGCCCAAGGAGAGGAGCAGGACTCAGATATGATGTAACACTTTTTTGGCATACACATGCATCTATAAGGCAAGTCACATCGCAGCCTGTGTCTATCTATGAAGAATTTTGGATGGCACTGTTAATTAACTGCAACATTTTAAGTGACTAACAAGCACAATAATAAGCTGAGTAACTCTGCTTGTGGATTGCAATGTAAGCCTGCAAAGCCTAAGCATTCGGATTGAGAGGTCCAATGACCGCGCCAGCAGGGGAGGGAGAGAGACTTTCCGGGAGTGGGGGTGGAGCACTGCGACATGCTGGTGTCATGCATTGGTGACATCATCATGTCAGTGACATCACACAGCAACGGTCTGGTTTGGGGGCAAAGCTCTATGGTAAAACGGCCCTCAAACCATAGAGTTTTGCCCAAAAAACAAGAGTGTTGCTGTGCGACATTGCTGATATGATGACATCACTTCCAAGTTTGGGGGTGGGATTCCTCCCATTGGCCATAGGGTTGTTAAGCAGGTTCTCTATGTCCACTGGTCATAAGAGTCATGACTCTGAGGAAGCCATTAGCACTTAGAAGGGGGGGATGCCAAACGTTTTGTCACTCAGGACCATTCAAAGGTTTATAGCAACCTACCTAAAGCTACAGAAACGAGTCTGTCCCAAATTTGCAGAGACTGATGCAGTTTTCCTACAATTAAAAAAGAAGCAGAAATGATTAAATTCAATACTTAGTATTTCCAAAGCATTTTAGTGGGTTAGATTATTGCAACAATGCACAGAAACTCTGTAAAAGTGAGAGGTGGGACAGAAGTGCAACTGAGGTGGAAAGAGCGAGGAGCTTGCTGAAGGCCACCTGGTGAGATTAGAACTCAGGGCTTCCTAGTTCCCATTTTGAGCCATTACATGACACCAGTTCTCATTCTTGGAAAGCCAGTGATTTTAAACAGCAGCTGCTAGTTCATTAAAGTCACATTAGGAAACAATTTGGCTCAGGGGCGGGGCATCTGCTTTGCATGCCGAAAGTCCCAGGTCCAGTCCCTGTCATCTCCAGTTAAAGAGGCCAGCCAGTAGGTGATGTGAACAGACCTGTGACCTGTGAAGAACTGCTGTCAGTCTGAGTGACAAAACTGATCGTGACACAGCAAGGGTCTGATGCAGTATAAGGCAGCTTTATGTATTCAAGTTTATACTTGTCAGGACTTAATGGGGTGAAATCATTTCCTGCGCTAAAGAAGAAGAGCTAATTCCCGTGTAGCTCAGATGATTAAAAGACCAGCCCTGCACTAAACAACACGTGTAGGACAGGAAGTGAGTATTCCATCCCATTTGGAGCTCCATGTGGAATTTAGAGCGTCATACTGCAGATACTCCAAGTATGTTCTGGCTGCGAGCCAACAAATTTAATCTTGCATCAAGTGCCAAAAGCTAAAGTTAGATCTCTTGCTTACAAGACAGAACTTTGCCAGATGTTCCTTACTTTAAGTAAACTTCATGCATTCCCCCTAATGGAATCAAATTCATGTCCTGCCAATAGGACAGCAAAAGGGGGTCACCCATAGAGACAGCAGGGGTTCAGCAAGCTCAGGGTACTCCCCAGGCATGCCAAAACATAATCATTTGAAAATGCCATGAGGATCGAGTCCACCGTACAGAACACTTCCCCCTCCAATCCCGTGCCTTTTCAAGTGCCAAAACAGCTGCATTTGAAGAGGCACCAGGGTATGTGTGTGTGTGTGGAGTGAGAGCTCCGTGGCTCCATATGTTTTGAAATGACAATAGAGAACTCATACTGGCCATGAATTCTCCTATCACGTTTAGCTTGGGTCCAGGATAAACATATGAAGCCACTTTATACAGAGTCAGACAATTTTTCACTGTTGCCTCATGTGACTGTGAGCAGCTCTCCGTGATCTCTGGCACATTTCCCAACCCCTTACCCCTCAAACTCTCCTGTATAGCATATACCAAAAAGTAAGGGGGAAAGGTAAAAATACCCCTTTTCGTGTTGTACAGCTCAGGTTCAGGGCGCCACATGTAGTTTCTTGTTCAGCTATCCAGAACTTTAGCCACAATTATGTTACAATACTTAACTGCAGATTTCAAGACCAGGTAGCTATTCGTCTAGCCCCAGAACCTAGCACTGCTGCATTATTACACTACCTATGGGAGAATTTCCTAATACTTTATTCTGTCCATGCTTCCTTCCTCTTTCTGCATCTTCTTGCAGGTTCCCACATTGTTCTTTCTAATAGCAAAGTTCACAACCCTATCAGTAGGACAAGGGAAGAGCTTCTGAGGAGACTCACATGAACACATCAAGCTGCCTTATACGGAATGAGACCCTTGATCCATCAAGGTCAGTACTGTATAGATTAATAGTGGCTCTCCAGGGTCTCAGGCAGAGGTCTTTCATGTCACCTACAACCCGGTCTTTTTAACTAGAGAAATGCCAGGAACTGAAACAGGGATCTTCTACAATGCCAAGCAAACACTCTACCATGGAGCCATGCCCCCATACTCCTTTGATATGAAAAATACTAAGTTGGTAAATTTAAAAAACTGCCTGCCCCCAAATAATGAATAGCCACTGAGCATGCTCCATGAAACAGGGAATGCTGACAGCAGTTCAGCATCAGTTAAGTGGGCAAAAAACTGGAATCAGGGTGGAAATTAGAATGATGGAGCTCCTAACAGTTTTTAGGATCCTGGAAGAGGACACAGCACCCAGGGGACTGGCACAATGAGGCATGTGGCCCCCACCTTAATTCCCCATCCCTGACACAATGCTCTAAATTTGTAGGGGTGCCAATCAAGTCAAAACTGGAAGAGCACTAACAGGTCTTTGGTTCAGACTGTCGTACTACTCAGGCTCAAGACTACTCAGGTGCAAGACTATTTCCCTGGCTCTTGACCTTAGCTGTTCAGGTAATGTTGCTACAACGCAAGACAGCTAAAGGGTAGGGGAGCAGAAAACTGTTCCCATAGGCCAGAATTCAACACATTTTCCACTACTGCAGTTTGGGAGGACATTGCCAACTGTTCATTCTCCTCTCTTCTCCCTGCAGTTCCTTGCAGGAATTCCTTGCAGGACCCCAGTATTATAGAAAGTGATAGGTGTATTTGATTTCAGAACTCTAAGATCCATAGCACCATTCAGATGTTTTTTGTTTTAACCAGGGCTCTTTTTGTAGAAAAAGCCCAGCAGGAACTCATTAGCATAACAGGCCACACCCAACAGCAAAACTCATTAGCATATTAGGCTACACCCCTGACAGCACTGCTCATTAGCACATTAGGCCACACCCCCATGTTACCAGAAGTGTGGTCATCCAGCCACACCCACCTTTCCCTTCTTATTCTGTTTACCTTGTTTATTGTCAAAACCCAGGGCTATTTTCGTAGCAGGAACTCCTTTGCATGTTAGGCCACACACCCCTAATGTAGCCAATCCTAATGAGTTCCTGCTGTTGGGTGTGGCCTATTATGCTAATGAGTTCCTGTTGGGTGTGGCCAACTCGGGAGCCAGCCGGAACTCCGTTCCTGTGGGTTCCTGCCCAAAAATAGCCCTGGTTTTAACACACCCACCCCAACACATACACACAAACCTTTTTTTAACACTCAAAGCATAAAAAAGTTAAATTCGGCTGGTGTTGTCAAGCTCCAGGTGGGGCCTGGAGTTCTCCTAGAATGACGCCTGATCTCCAGGCTACGGAGGCCAGTTCCCTTGGAGAAAATGGCAGCTTGAGAGGGAAGACTCTGTTAACATCACATCCCTGCTGAGCTCCTTCCTCTCCCCAAAATCCACCCTCCTCGGGCTCTGCTTCCGCATCTCCAGGAATTGCCCAGCCCAGAGTTGGCAACCCTCAGCTTGGCCCTTTTGGGTTTGTGACATAATCACATCAGTGCAGTTAACAAAGTAACATTGTGAGTCACTGTCATGAAGGCCCTGAGGAATTCACTTAATTCTTGGGCAGCCATAGCAACAGTGACACATTTGCCTATTCACGTAAAACAGTTTTGACAGAGCGAGGTTTGGTTCTTAAACAGTAGGTGAGGTGGTAGATCTATGCCTGGATTGTAGACCACCTCAGGCTGCACGTTGGGGTCCATATGATGAACCACAGAACGTTCTGATGCATAGTCAACTCACTACCTTGTGAGAGAGAAGGAAGAAGACGTTTCCATGCCCAGGAATGTTTTTCTTTTCCTTCCATCACAGGAGGCCCCTTTTACAATCTAAAAGTGGTATAATCTAGGCAGGGGCTTACTGCCTCACTTGCTGTTTGTGAGAACCAAGCCAAGGATACAGTGGCCAGTTGGATGGGACCAGTGTTCCCTCTAAGATGAGTTAGTGTGAGCTAGCTCACAGTTTTTTAGCCTCCGGCTCACACATTTTTGTCTCAGCTCAGGAAGGATGGCTCCAGAGCGAACTAATTTATGCAGCAACCAAATCGCTCACTCACAACTGTAATGCCAGGGGGGCGTGGCAGCAGTCCTTCCGGTCGGCTGCAGCTTGTTCGCTCTCCTGCAACCCCCAACGGATAAACAACGTTTACTCTTTAAAAACAAGGTAACTTTATAAAAAACTATCAATGCCAGCTAAGGGAAAAGCCAGAGGCAAAAGAGGCGTTAAAAAGTCACCTCTTAAACTATTAACAACAGAAGAAACGGACTCTGAGTCAGAGCGTGATTTTTCTTTGCCAGAAGAAATGGCCGCAGCTGCAGGAGATACAATTGCACAGGCGTTAAAAGAAATAAAGGAGGAGATTAAAAGCGAGATAAGGACTCTGTCTTCTGATGTTGGACTACTAAGAAAGGAATTCGCTCAGCTCAAGAGTGCTATCGACCCGATAAATCAGAAACTAGACGAAATGGCTTCAGCTGTAAAGCAATCTGAGCAGAAGGCAGACGCTGCTCTTCAGGCAGCCAAGAGAGTTTCGGATGATTTATCAGAGATACGGTCGTTTGAAAATTGGGCTAAGAACAGGATTATCCTCCATGAGACAAGACTAAGGGAAAGAAAAGCGAAGCTACGGGGAGTTTCCCCCAACTTTTGTGCAACAGGAAATTTACAGGAGGAACTCAACAAATGGCTTCTGCAGATACTGCAGTCGGAAGGTGCAACAGAGACCTTGGAAGAGATAATCACTTCGGCTTTTCGAATTAACATTTCAAAGAGAGCCCCCGCAGGAGTTCCGCAAGATATAATCATTGAATTCAAAGAGCTCAACACAAGGAATAAACTGTTTAAAATAGCTCGGGAAAAAAAGGGTTTGCTCTTAGAGGACACTTGTGTGTTTTTATATGCTGACGTCATCCCAGAGGTGCTGATTGCAAGAAGAGGCTTGCGTGAAACGGCTAAAACATTGAGAGAGAAGGAAATACCATACAGATGGTTAGCTCTTGGACATTTGGCTGTGACGATAAAAAATAAAACATTCACAGCATATAATGAGATGACGGGGAAAAAACTTGTTGAAGCTGTTATGAAATTGAAAGATGGGGAGCTGTGAGGGGAACAACATACTTTGGCATTGATAGTTAGGTTATAGGATAAGAGGTAATAATTCTAAGTAGGATGTTTTAGTATAAGAGTAGACTGTTTCTCTTAACATGTTTATGAAGGTTGGAAATATAGAAGAGCTGTTTAATTTGAAGTTAAGAATTTACAGTGCCATAAATGGGTGTAGCAAGGAGGCGACGAGTGTGCCCCCCCCAAGACCTCCGAATATAGGGAGAGAGGTTATTTGGCCTCTCGCTGTAGAGGGGTTCTCTACAGCGCCCACAATCGGAGGCAACCCTTTCAACTTTTCGTTTTAGGTACAGAAGAAAGTGAACTATGATTGTGTTAAACGGATATACTCAACAATAAAAAGTGAATTAAAAAAAAAAAAAAAAACAACTGTAATGCCAGTAGCTCACAGAGTATAATTTTTGCTCACAAGACTCCACAGCTTAGAGGGAACACTGGATGGGACATGGCTTAGTTATACTGCACTGAACAGCTGATTCCTGATTGCACAGGCTTATGCAGGGGGATGGATGCAGCACAGTGTTTCTGCAGTGCAAGGACTTCCATCCACAGGCAGCAACTTTCATGGATCCTTCTCCAGCGGCAGCCCTAAGTGCCTCCCATTCTGCTCCTGAGGGGCAGGAGAAGATCCCCCTCCCCAGGAACAGGGTTTCAGGGGGCAGGGTTCAGGCTGCCAGGGGAGGTAGGAGCCACAAATAGTTGTGCAAGCAGAGGTCCTTGTGTCTTTGGAAGTACTGCACTGGATCTAACATGGGTGAGTTTGTAAGTTAAAAAAAAAAGTTGTCAGGCTTCGCTCGTCCGTCCCATGCATAAGCATCCAGCAGAACACAAACTGCCAAAACCAGTATTCTTCTTCTCCCCCTTTCTTTGCATAGTTACCCTCGAGTTCCCACCGGTGTCATTTTACAGTGGTAGATGTCAGCAAGATTCTTGCCAGAGATCATTCAAACAACCTGTAATCCCAATATGCAGAGTATCAGATTCTAATCTACTACTGAGGCCAGCACCGGACAGTTTCCATAATGCAGTCCATTCATATTTGCCACACGGATAAAATGAGGGATCCGGAGAACCATCACAAAGAAGTCTGTCTCTACATGTTTCATTCACCCTGATAAACATTTCCTGAGAAGAATTTAGGTCAGTGGACAAAAATCAGTGTCCAAAAAACACAGCTTCATTCTCCCTAGCATTACACTCTTCCTTTAGAAGAGGCAGTGAAATGCTATCACCATCTTAGACCCAGAGTTCTAAAGTGCTGTTGTGAGAGCTATTTTAAGCAGAAAGAGGGAGAGGCATACACCGACATACACACGTCATCGGATAAAATAGGAGCACACGGCAATGGGTACAGTAAATAGTCTTGCCAACCTCAAGGTGGTGGCTGAAGATCTCTTGTGATTTCAACCGATCTCTAGGTGGCAGAAATCAGTTCCCCTGGAGCAAATGGCTGCTTTGGAGGGTGGCCTCTACAGCATTGTATCCTGCTGCAGTCCCTCCCCTCCCCAAACCTCACCCTCCTCAGGCTCCACCCCCCAAATCTCCAGGTATTTCCCAACCCAGAGCTGGCAACTCTAACAGTGAACCATGGTCAGTTGGAGGCCACACTACATTTCTGATAGGCTGGCCCGTTCTTTTCAGCCGTACCGGCTCAGGAGTTCTTCCGCATGTAGGTTCTGATGCAACTTACTGGAGGTTGCACTTCCAGTGCTTTGTGCATTTAAGGTCCTTGCTTGGCAATTCTGCAGATTGAGACAGACAAAAGAAAACAGATTTGTGAGCAAAATGCACAATTCCATTGTGTACCATAGCCACTGAACAGGAGCTGCCATGTCTGTACGGAGGGAAATTCTATAATGGTTTGGATTTTATGTTGCATTCTCTTTTGTAATTTCAGTGAACAGATTTAACTTGGAACAGATACTATAAAGTCATCCTGTAATGACCAGGTACAAACACTGAAGCTGTGCCGCCTCTTCCAAATAATACAGCTCTTCCATTAAAGTGGATTAACACAGTGAATTACCCAGAGCTTCAGTTAAAATCAAAGAAGGTGGGAGGATCTAGCCCGTGTACATGTGGGCACAGAGATCTACTGAGGTTTCAAACGGTACAGTTTTTGAATTCTGTCTTTCCCTGGTCTACTTAGTATTGCAGGTTAACCGTCTTGGCGTGGACACCGACATCTCTGTGTTAGTTTTGCTTGGACTTGCCTTTCTTTCTGTATGCTGATCGATACAGATGGAACAGTAGGAGTCACACTGTTTCATGATTTGAACTTGGGAGTTTTGGGGTCTGTGTGCTGATGCCTCTGGTGGAGGATAACATATGGCTACGTAAGGAAGGGCAAATCAGGCCATGATGCTCTTTATGGCCCTTGCAGGGCTCCACTTTGCAAGCACTGCCAACTCCATTAGTCCCCCTTGACTAACCTGACCTCATAAATATTCCCAGGTTATGCCTGGATCTTTGCCTGAGTATCAATCCACTCAGTCTGTTCCTGCTTTTCGTTCCAATTCTCAAACTCTGCCTTGGAGGTATTACTTGTCTTCTGACCTTGGATGCCTGTGACCCAGACTCCACGGTGTTTCTTCTGATCAGTCTTACACCCAAGCCCCCAGCGTTTAGTTACTTTGGTTTCTGACTTGCCTCAATGGCCCACGGAATGTCAGTCCCTCTTCTGATGGGATTCATATCTCAGGTCTCTGTGATGTTGCTGCTGACAGTGATGTGACACACTGGTATTCAACTAGGGCAGCAGTTCTCAAGTGTTAAATGTGGGAGCCACTTCTAAATTTACTATAGTTATTTTGGGATTTACTAAGTAACAGCATGCTAATTAACCAGCATAAGACACAGGAATCTAATCCTTTTAAAAAATGTTTGGTAATAGTGGGGTGTGAGCAATGCTTGAAGCAATGCTTGAAGCCATCCTCCAATTCAAGTGGCTCTTCCTCCAACAGAAAAGCCACTTAAGTTGGAGGGAGGCTCCTTTGGCTGTACTGAGCAACATGCTGTATTTCATGGCCATTTTGCACACCTAGCAGAGACAAACCCAAATTTTCCATTGAGTCTCCCAAAGCCTCTTCTGCAAGCTCGTCCTTTATCCCCTCCTGACTTTACAACCCACCTGCAAGACAGTCACAACCTATTTTTGGGTGCCTGCCGACCCACAGTTTGAGAACCACTGGGCTAGATGGACTGCCACAATCCCATTGGCATTAACTGTCGGTGCTATGCAATATTGTGTTTTGTGCACTGCCAAGAATGGTGAACCTAGAGCTCATTCCAAGTGGCAATTTGAACACAGTCTCCATTTATTTTGAACAGGAGATCTCCCCACATATCATTAAGGGCAGTAGACCAGCCTCTTTCGAAGTAGACCTGCCCTCAACCATATATAAAGCAGTAGGCTTCGGATATCAGAAGTGGGCCTAGCAGGGAGAAAGTCACCTCAGGGACAGGCATCAGGAAGGTATTGAAAGTCCAGCACATCACACATGCCCTTTGGCCCAACCACAGTGTTAATTGTGATGAAGGAAGCCCCAGTCATATACAGAGGTCGATTCGGGGGGGATCGCAGTTCCCCCGGGTGAGGTGTGGGGGGCGGGGCACATGACGAAGCCCCGCCCCCTGCTTCCGGCCGCCCCGCTTCCGCACCTCATTCAGCCAGGAGGAGGCAGGAGAAGAGGGAGGGTAAGTTGCTTCCTGCCTGCCTCTCCCCACCCCTGCCTGCCTGGGGCCAGGGAGGGCCTTGGCGGAGCTTCCTCGCACTCCCGCCGGCCTTGCAGGTCCACCGCCGGGCCCCTGATGTCAGGGGGTGTGGCATATGCTAATGAGTTATGCTAATGAGTTCCCCTAGCTCTTTTTCTACGAAACTACCCCTGGTCATATATGAACAGAAAAGTTTTCTTCCATCACATCTGGTGATGGTAGTTTTGGAGCAGCAATTCATATGTAATGTCTATGTTATACAATCATTTATCTATACCCCCATACGGATTGATAGCGAAACAGGGCCAGGTACACATATTAGACATTTTCCTGCAGGCTCACACATATTTCCAGGTTTGGCCAGGGAACTGCAGAATGTGGATCAGAGGTTTGCACTGAGGAGAAAGGTGGGAGTGCAGTCTTACATGCTTGTTCTGTCAGGGCAGCTCCTCTGACAGCCAGCATGGTGTAGTGGGTAAGAGCAGCAGACTCTAATCTGGGGAATGAGGTTTGATTCTGCACTCTTCCGCATGAAGCCAGCTGGGTGATCTTGGATCCTTCATAGCTCTTTCAGAGCTCTCTCAGCCCCCAAAATAAGTATAGCTTGCCACTTTAGTGGTGCATAATGCTAAAAGGGCTAGAACTTAAGGCTGCCAGACAATCTTTGAAATGGCTCTACTGGTAGCAGGAGCTCCTTTGCATATTAGGCCACACACCCCTAGTGTAGCCAATCCTCCAAGAGCTTACAGTAGCCCCAGTAAGAAGAGCTCTGTAAGCTCTTGGAGGATTGGCTACACTAGGGGTGTGTGGCCTAATATGCAAAGGAGCTCCTGCTACCAGTAGAGCCCATATGATAAGTATTACTATTAGCTCCTCTGTAGTAACCCTCCCATCCCATATGACTATTTCATCCAAGCGAGCCCCACAATGCCAGAGGTCAATAATCTTACTGGGAGTTGTAATGAGAATTTAGGAAGACCCTCCAGGCACCCCCAAAGAACTGATCCCAGCTGCTTATGAAATAAGTTCATAGATTTATTTTCTACATTTCGGCCTAGAGGGCATAAATGCAGCTACTCCACCACCAGGATGCTTAGAACCTCTCCTCCAACATTATCTCTTCATTAACAATATCATCCTCTGTATACTTTTTACAAGAATACAGAAAAAACAAACATGAAGAAAATCTACACCCCTTCAGTTTGCGCTTTATTGGATAAAAACTATGGCCCTTAGCAGCAGCAACGTGTCATTTATTCATTTCTACTTGTAAACGTCGCCTTCACCGCCATATGTAACAGAAAGATGGAATAAAAATCTTCTAAACAAAGAAATATCAAAATTAGCATCTGAAAATCTATTCATGGAAATTCTGTTTTGATGAGTCCTCCAAGACCGAATGTGGTCCATTTATTTGATAGGAATCTCATCTGGTTTCTGCCAGTTACGGTCCAGCTGACCAGGCTATATTTTTTTCAGAGGACATTGCACACACATCTCAAGTTGCTAATAACATGGTCTTGTCTGTAGCTTAAATTATGAATATTCAGTTTCTGTATGCTGGTTGTTTCTCAAACAGTTCAAGAAGATTTAGATCGAAGCATTGCAACGCCTCATCTGACAAGACTTTCAGTGCAGTCCTAAGCAGAGTTACACTCTTCTAAGCTCATTGAATTCTATGGATTCCGAAGGGTATAACTCTGTTTAGGATTGCTCTGTTGATTCAGGCTACCCAATTTATTGTGGTTGATTTAATAGAGGGTTTTCCAAGTTATGAAGATAAATGAAAGAAAGAAATTTGTTTGTAGCTTCTGGTAAGAATAGAAAAGGTTTCTTTATTTTATTTTAAAACTTTCAATGCAATGCTTGACTTTTAGGATTTACGCTTACAATCTTAAAGCATTTATATCCCACCTTTCCTCTGGGTTCAAAGAGGCATACAATAAGAGTTAAAACATCCCCAACTAAAACCAAAGATAAGATGAGAAGCCCAAATATCTTCTCCCCTTAAAAGGTGTTCGCTATTCAAACACCCTCAAAAGTCCTGGCAAACAGGCAGGCCTTGCAGCGCCTCCTGAAAATCTCTGAGGAAGGGGCCCCACTCATCTCTACAGGGAGCTGGAGCCCCCCTCCAGCCCACAGAGCCGGTGCCACAGTGGAGAAGGCCCAGGCTTTGGTTTGATGCCAGACAGGCCACCCTGAGTGGTGGGATAGCCAAGAGATGGCTGTCTGAAGACGTAGTTGGCGCACAGAGACATATGGACCGTAGCTGGTACACGGGGATATTTACATTACTTATAGTCTGCCTTTCTCACTGAGACTCAAGGCAAATTCCACACTGTAAGTATTATCTTTGTTGATGCTGAACATTCAGTCATCAAGATTTGGGAGCAGTCACTAAATTGCCCTCAAAGTTCTCTTTCCATCCCTTTGCTCCACATAAACCAGCTATGTGCCATCCTATCTGTGGTCATTCCAAGCAGCCTTGTGACCCAATAAGTATTATTATAGTTTGGGATTAGTGTGTTGCCTGCTTTGGTTTAGGTCTACTAATAGCCTGTTGCTCTTTGCGGAGCTAATCACAAATCTGCTTAGAGATCTTCTACTCTTCTGCTGTTGAAGATAAACATACTATGGCTTGGATCCTATGAATGAATTTCATGAGCACTAAATAGTTTTTGCTGTACAACACGCCTCCTCTTCCACTAAAACTATCAATTGTGCATGGAACTAATTCATAGGATCCAAGCCTAGGAATTCTCAGACATATTCAACCTTATGCCTGTGTTTAAGTAGGGTCCTGTGATAAATGATATTCTCACAAGAATAGTTTGGGGTGGAACAGAGATCATTTATCTCTCCACAGTTGAGGATTCCTTCTCTTGAATTTACAGTCTTAAGAAAAAAGAGAAAGTAGAATTCTGGCAATTTCAGATGGGCTGTTTGGACAACCTTGGACCTCTGCCTTGGTTTTAACCTAAATCACAGAATTGCTCGCTGTGAGGATAAAAATGGAGGTGGTAGAAACCACTTATACTGCCCTGAACTCTTTGAGAACAGACAGGATAAAAATATAAATAAATAAATGGTGTGGTACCCAGGCATCTACCAGAAAGGAAAAACAGCAAGGATTAGATCTATGCTTCTGATATAAATTCATAATGTGTCCTCAACCAATCTAGTTTTCAACTCAAAATCTGAGGCACAAGAGTATGGGAAGCAGCAAGACCAAAAAAAAAAAAAGCTTAATTGATGGGGGGGCTCACTTCAGAATAGGGTGACCAACTTCCAGGTGGTGGTTTGAGACCTCCAACTATTACAACTGATCTCCAGGCAACAGAGACCAGTTTACCTGGAGAAAATGGCCACTTCGGAAGTTGAATTCTATGGCATTATGCCCCAAACCCTGTCCTCTTCAGGCTCCACCCCCCAAATCCCCAGATAACCCTACTTCAGAATGTACATGCTTGTGCTGATGTGTTGCACATTGCACATGAACAATGCATTGGGCCGCAGATAAGGCAGCTTGTGGTGTTGTGTGTTGCCCAATACATATTTCCCGATGCAGGAGTCGGTTCCTTATTTGGTTCTTCATGCACCTCGGAGTTGCATAAGGACCTATGAATTTCAGTCATGTCTCATTCAGCCCTAGGGCAAGTTTTGTACCCCATTAAAAAAAACAGCAGCAATATTTGACACAAAGCTCTTGAATTGTCCAGAACACTTTACCGGGCTGGATTTAAAAAACACCCCCACCCCATTCACTCTCCTTTTAACATCCCGCCTGCGCTCTGGACAACTCCAGAGTCCGCACAGCTGTGTCATTTGAGTTGACCTTAATCAAAAGGGTATCGCACGGATTTTTATTTTTTTGTCCAGAGAAAAATCCCATTCGGCAACTTGGATTCGCTACCCAAAAGAGCTGTACATTTTTACACCGCCTGTCCTCCTGGGAATCCCAGAGGCTGGCGCAGGGGTCACCCAGCGGGCTTCGCGGCTAAGCAAGCGACTAAACCCAGTCCTGGTCTGACTCTTTTAACCTCTACATTGTGCTGCACACGTCCCCCTCCGCTGCGCTCCAGAACGCACACACAACCCCAAGCGGAGCTCTTCAAAAACTCCTCCTCTTCCTCCATCTGCTTCAGTTACCCTCTCGCCCCTCCCATGTATTTTTGGCAGTTACTTCGAAGTACGGCACTTTGGCACCGCAGGATCAAAACAAAACAGCGTTTCCAAGGGAAGCTTCAACAACAAAAAAAGGCCCCTCTTCAGCGCCACCATTTGCTTCTTCTGGCCGCTAACATCTGTAACGAGAGTCCTACACAGAAAACGCTTTAGAAACCCCTCCGGGCCTTCCTATTAGGTTCCCGGGGGGGAGGGGGGAATGCAACGGGCTTTTCTTTTCTTTTAAAGGACTGACGAGACATTAGCTTTGTAAACAATAGCCATCGCTTAGCAAATGTGGCAACAGCTACCCTCCTTCCCTTATAGTCAGAGGGAGGTAGATTGTTGTTTACCATCACCATTCGCTTAGAGGCTGCAATTCGTTGCACACTTAAGCCCCTCGAAAGGTAGCAGGACTTCTTTCCGAGCAAGCAAGCATTAAGATCGGACTGTGTACCGGGTTATGTTCAATAATAAATAAGGGGGCAGTATACCGCACCTCTCTCTTTCCCCCCAAAAGCAATAAACCACCTAGTGATCCCCCCCCCCCTAAATTTAGCTTTAACCCTATGCACACTAGGATTCCCTCTGCCTGAAATGGGGAGGGGGAGGATCTGGGACTAAGCCGAGTTTCAGGTAGAGAAACACCTCAGGGCAAAGGAGAGAAGAAAAAGGGAAAAGTAGAGCAAAACACAAAACCCCTCTATATTCACTCACCCCCCGAGGATATCCTAACAGGCAGCTTCCCCCAGCTTGCTCCCCTTTCCGTCTTCTTTTGCTTCCACTCAGCTGTTCTCAACCGGGCTTTAAACTCCCTCCTCCCCCCATTTAGTTATACATAGTCCTTGGCTAGTCTATCGGCAGCTGCCTGGACGATTCCACTTCTCTTTGGAGAGGTGTGTGTGTTTAACATTTATTGCGCCAAAGCGCCAGTAACTCGGGTAAGCAAAGACAAACAGGCCCTTAGAGAGTCCAGCACCCCAAAGTGTATCCTCCGTCTCCAAAGTTTGGGGATTATGGGTCCAGAAAAGAGGATAGGGCAGCGCATAAAATCTGGAAGCCCCCTCATGAGGAGAAAATGCGCCCTTCCCGGACGAGGGGTGGGACAGACTGGTGTTTACGGAAGGAAAGACGTGTCCTCAGTTCTCCCTGTTTGTTTTCAGCGTAGGTTGTCCACCTCCGAGCGCGCGACTCTTAGGCTGCGGCTATAACAGATGCTCACCACCCTCGAGTCACCCGGACTTTGAAGGTGGGGCCAGCCAAGCAGCCATTGTAGGCTTTTCTAGATTTTATTGCTTCTGATTGTTCCACAAAAGTTTACTGTAGGTGTGTACTGACTTGAACTGGTTTCATAGTAGGGGGGGGGGGGGGAAAGAATGGGAAAAATAACTATACAAAGGGAAAGAAGAAAGTTCTTAT
>NW_015177010.1:1608263-1616471 GCF_001447785.1 Gekko japonicus
GGGAAAGAAGAAAGTTCTATATCGAAATGGTAAACGGTGATGTTCTCCTGACAACCACTATTTTTTCCCTTTATTGTAAGAAGATAAAGCAGAAGTCCAGTGGCACCTTAAAGGCTAACAACATGGATTCCAGCATGAGCTTTCATGAGTCAGACCTCACATTTCCTGCCCTTCAAAAATAAGCTCCCCTCCCCCAAATAACTGTACAAAATGGCCTTCTCCTGAGGCCATTTTCACAGTGTGATTGGAATGTATAGCAATGAGACATGATATTTGTTAAGATACACAAGTGTGAGATATTCAATGTTAAACTAGGTAGTTTGTTACAGCAAAGAAATATATACACCCCTTAGTATACAGTGCTTCCAACTGTACAATGCAAAGAAGTCTAAATCTAGAATGCCCAAAGGGACTGTGTTATGTAACCAACTCCTGTTTGAAGCTCTGCTTAGCCTTTGGCTTGTTACAAGCAAGCCTGAGTCATAAGCATAGAATTCCACTTACCAGGAAGACAGCATGCCAAACAATGTTATTAGCATTCCCAAGTCTCTTTAGCATTACACTGGTATACTTTCTTCCTCTTTCTTCATTTCAGTTATTGCAACACCTGATACATACTGCCTGTCTTATCTCTTTTTGGTTGGCATTCAGCAGCAGAACCTGAGACCTTCTGCATGCCAAGCAGATGCTCTGCCACAGAACCTGAAGTTCAGTGAGACATTTTTTTCTAGTAAATGTGCACAGAGTTGCAACCATACAGTTCAATCCTGTGCTTATTTACTTGGAAGCCATTCCCATTGTGTTTAGTGGCATTTACTCTTAAGGAAGTGTGCTTAAGATGCAGTGTGTCTTTCCATAGGGTTTGTGCTCATCTGGTATTTTGAAAACTAGGTTTGTGCTTGAAAGTAGTAAGGTGGCATCTTAAAAGTGCCATCAAGCTGCTTCCGATTTATGGTGACTCTATGAAGTAATGTCCACCAAAATGTCCTATAGTTAACAGCCACTCTCAGGTCCTGCAGATCAAGAACCGTGGCTTCCTTGATTGAGTCAATCCATCTCATTTTGGGTCTTCCTCTTTTCCTGCTGCCTTCACCTTTTCCCAGCATTATTGTCTTCCAAATACTGAAAAAGAACCTGTTCGAATAGGTGTCATCTTCTGATCTATACATCTGTTCTATAGACCAGGGGTGTCAAACATAAGGCCCAGGGGCTGGAACCAGCCCATCCAGGACTCTTATGCGGCCCATGAGCAATTAGTGCAAGGGAGGGAACAGGAGACCGCTTGTGGGTGGAGCCACTCCAATTGTGGCTTCAGCATGATGGAACAAGCATGGCCTTGCAGTGAGGATACAACAACTTAGAGCTTACACAGTTTATATCTCCAGTACCTGGCATTGTTTTATGGCACACATGGCCCAGCCCAACAAAGTGACATTTATGTCACATCCAGCCCTCATAACAAATGAGTTTGACACCTCTGCTATAGACTGTCATGGTCACCACCTGATGGAATGGCCTCCCTGAAATCCTCAAAAAGATTAGGTGATCATTTGAACTCTATTTTATTGAAATTCTCAACCCCCGATGACTTATTGGTCAGTGGAAGTCAAAAGTCTAAATTGAAGGAATGGGTATTTAACAAGGATGGGCTTTTGAACCGCCATGGGGTGGTAAGTTGCCGTACAGCCCCCTTGTATCAGATCTTTAAGACAGATCATTGTAGGACTGCATATCTTGAGAAACTAACCACTCTGGAGCTAAGAAGGGCTTTCAGTACACTACGTTTCCACGCCATACCTTCAATGGTTTGTTTTGGCCACTTTCTGGGTGCCCCTGCTGCCTCTAGAATATGCCAATGTGGTGTGGGCGAAGTGGATGATGTCGAGCATTACATCCTGAGATGTTCATGGCACAAATCACTTAGGCAAAGGTTTATTTATCCTATTGTACCATTGCATAATAGAATTTCAGACCAGGATTTGACTGTCTTCTTGCTATCTGATATTGATGCACATGTTACCAGCAGAATGGCCTTATTTGCACTGGCGGCAAAAAAGATAAGATTGAGTCTAGGACTTACTGAAAGTTATTGAAGGGTTTATCCCACTTTGATGTATAATGTTTGTTGTATTTTGCTTTATTTTGTGTTGTTATGGCAAATGGCTAAGACAATAAACTAAAACTGGACTGGAATGGCCTCCCTAATGAAGTTTGGAGAGCGCCTGGTTTCCCACAAGCTATCCAAAACAGAATTATTCAAGAGGGCTTTTTGCACAGGTAAACAGAACTGTACTGTAATGAAATGGTCAGAAAGTGGCTTTGGTAAAGGGATTGGGACTGTGACCTACACCACCGTATTAATAATCCAACACTGTGAGTATACTCCAAACTAGGTAGTTTCTACACCACTTAGCGTATCATGTTTAAAATCTCATGCTTGGTTTCAGCTCTATTTGAGATTTCTGTTTGTTTTCAGATTTCTGTAGTCCAAACCCTATTGTATTGCTCGTTGAATGTCCCATCCTGTTGATTGTACTTGATTTACACTATGTAATCTGTCTTGAGTTTCAGCAAAAAAGGCAAACTATAAATAACCAAAACAGGAAATAAACAAGGAAAACAAACAAACAAATAACAAACAAGGAAATTGCAGGAAAAAATTGTATATATCTGTAAAATATAGGGTTGCCAGCTTTTTCACTGTATATTCCCTGTACCTTCTGATACTGTGTAATAGAAAGAATGTCAGCACAATGAAATAGCAGTCTAATGAAAAGCAGGGCTAACTTCATTAGACACATTTAAGTGCCCACCCCTTCAGAACAGAAAGAGGGGAGGAAAAGTGGTACAAGGAGAGGTTTGTTTGCAACATGATCCAATCAGAAAGGTAATCAGTTCATTCAGGGTGGGTAAGAGCTTCCCCCAACTGTTGTGAGAAAAGCAAAGGAGGATTAACATAAACCTAGTGCAAGATAAACAGATACAGGTGCTCTGAACAGCAGGAGGAGGATAGGAGCAGACAAGAAGAATGGGGAGAAACAGGTTGGAGACTGTTGTTGATGATGTTCAGTCGGCCAGTTGAATTCGACTCTTCGCGACCCCATGGACCCCATCATGCCAGGCCCTCCTGTCTTCCGCCGTCCTCTGGAGTTTGCTTAATTTCATGTTCGTTGCATTGATGACACTGTCTAACCATCTCATCCTTTGCCATCCCCTTCTTCTTTGACTTTCAATCTTTCCCAGCATCAGGGTCTTCTCCAGTGAGTGCTCTTCTCATTTGGTGGCCAAAGTATTTGAGCTTCAGCTTCAGTATCCGGCCTTCTTTCTAGGGAACAGTCAGGGTTGATTTCTTTAAGGATTGACTGATTTGATCTCCTTGCAGCCCAAGGAACTCTCAAGAGTCTTCTCCAGCACCATAATTCAAAAGAATCTGTTCTTGGCGCTCGGCCTTCCTCATGGTCCACCTCTCGCAGCTATACATTACTACTGGGAATACCATTGTTTTGACCATATGGACTTTCGTTGGTAGGGTGATGTTTCAACTGTATCTCCCCACTATGTAGAAGATTTAAAGAGTAAAGGTAAATATTCAGGTTGCTATCCTTATGAAACAGTAGTACAGCATCATTACTGTGTACAGCATATTAGATTTCATTGGCACTAATCAACAATAGGGTGTTTATAAAAGTTGTTATAAAAGTGGGCATAAAAAATAAGAATCATCTCAAACAGGATGCTGGAACAGGTATAGTACTCCTGTATTTTTGGGTTAGAAATTTAACACCGGCAGCTGTCTTGGCAAGATGGTTAAAGACAGTAATGGGAGATACTGCAACTGTGAAATTTCTACCTATTGGGAACTTCTCTCAGATTTCTTTAGCACCCTGTCTCACATGGCTGTCATTATCCATGTTTGCACCAGCCTTATGAGACAGTTTGGGAACTGAGGCAATATAATTAGTTAATTCCACCTCATTATCAACCAATTATCACAAAATGATTATTCCTGGTTAACTCAGTTTTATCTCACCTTATTCTGAGGAACTGCAGGCACAACTGACATGACTTGCCTAGTTCCATGAGTCCTCAGGCAGTTGTCTGCCCTTGCAAAGGGAATGTAAATAGGCTTACAGTATTTTACTCACACAACAACCCTGTGAGGTAGGGTAGACCGAGAAACAATGACTTGCCCAAGGTTACCTAGTGAGTGCACAAAGGATTTGAACCCAATCCAATACACCGTACTGGCTAAAATTGTTTCTTATTTGGGCTTCTGTGTCCTGAGCTTTTAACAGCTGCATGGCTAGCAGAAATGTAGGAGATTAAACATAAAATAAACTCTACACGTTTTCTTTTAATTTTCTTAATTTTCTGGGCTTCAGCAGCACTCTTGCAAAACAAAAGGTCTTCCAGTTAAGTGGAATGGTTGTGATAACCTAGTATTTTACACCTTCATGTAAAACAAGAATAATGGAGGTTGCTCTTGGATCCTGCGCCCTGATCAAGGAGAAAACGGCCATTGAACACTCTGGGGCTCTTCCGAGTGAACATGCATGGCATCGGGCTGCAGTTATCTCGAGTTCTGTGCGCCAGTACTTGGAGGTAAACTCCATTGAATAAAGTGGGACTTACTTCCAAGTAACCATGTATCGGATCGTCTGCAATCCCTGCACCTTTACCTGTAGGTTTCTTTAAACTGAGTAGGATTTGGAAATGAGCGAGCTTGTAAAAACCTAACCCATTGTAAAAGTTGCAGAAAAGAGCTCCAGTAGGTTTCAGGCCTTTATAATTATTTGTAAAAACAGATTTCGGTTTGGCCGTGCCGTTGCATAGACTGGCAGGAGCGCAGGGATACACAACATCCCGCTCGCAGAAGAGATCTGCAAAACTGTTGTTCTCCAGGAAACGGAGAAATCCTTTCGTGCCCTCGCGCCTGCCTGGGGCTCGTGCTTTCCGCTCAGCCTGCGTGGCAGTCCGCTCGAATGCTAAGGAACTGGGGAGGCGGTGCTGGGTGCACGGCAGGGCGGGGATGAAGAAGCCCGCCTGAATCTCCCCCCCTCCCTGCAATCTCGATGCCTAAATTGAATGGAGAGGCGCAACGAAGCTTTGGTTCCCACCACTACCACCTTTTTGACTTTCCGAGGCCTCCTCTGGCGCTGTTCTTCTGGTGAAGCATCCGAGCCCCATCAGCTGGTTGTGGCCGCTTTTGGAGAAAGCTCCCCTGCAAGCCAAGCATGTCTTCAGCTAAACAAAGGAGTAATAAAGGCGGCGGCGGCGGCGGCGGCGGCGGCGGCAGTGGTTCCTCTCCGTCCGAAAAAGGAGCCCATTCCAGCCTCCCCGATGACGTGGCGAAGAAGCACCCGCAGCAGAGCCAGGCTCATTCCAAGGGCGCCAAGGGGAGCTCCCCGGCGCCTGGCGCAGGGAAAGCTTCCTCCGCCCTGAGCCTGGGGAAGCTCTTCAGCGGTCTCTTCTACCTTGTTCTCTTGGCAGTGGCCGGCCTCTCCGGCTGGGGCGCCCACCGCCTGTGGGAAGAAGTGAGCCACATCAGCCAAAGGCAAGAAGGCTTCGTGAGGCAGCGAGAGGAGCTGGCCCGCACCTTGGCGGGCGTGGAGCAAAAGGTGAGGGAGCGGGGAGAGGAGAGAAAAGTTCTTGCTTTAAAGGGGGGGGGGCGCGCGTCCCTTTGGAGGGATGGGGTTGTAGTACGTCCTTGGATGCAGAGCTTGCTGTGCGAGGCGGCCTCTGGGGAAGGCGATGGGGAGCCTGGTTAAGAGACCGGGGGGGGGGGAGAGAGTTGGACGGGAATCTCCAACTTCTAAGCAGGATGGCTTCGTGACCAGAAATGCGCGGCGCGGCAGACGACGTGGACTCGCGGTGGGAAACTGCGTGGCTCAGAATTCCGGGAGGCGGGGGGCTGTGAGTTTGCAACCGCGAAACAAGGCAGAAGGCCAGTGCCACTTGCGAGACCAGAACCGCTTATTCCGGCGTAATTTTTGTCATGGCTGAATTCAGCTTGATATATGGAGTATATATGCAGCCCGTCCAAAGCAGCTACATTTATGCTCGAGAGTTCAAGCTACAGAAAAGGCTTTTCTAACTCCTCCCCTTTGGTGTTTTTTTTAAGGTTTTGGTATAAATTTAGCTTCTTTTTTTTTAATGGATACTCCATGTGTTGAAGGAAGTGGGCGTTGATTTGCAAAAACTTATGCTGGAATAAATTTTGTTAAAATCTTTAAAGTTGTTACTTGGCTTTTGTCTTAATTTGGTCTGGTTTAAAGTTTATGGCTTGCCCCTTCTCTTTCTTTGGGAGTTCTTGCTCCGTGCAACTCTGGCCCAACCCTTTTCTGCCTTTCTTCCGGGGGCCCGCCTCAGTTTATCCATCCAGGGGGGGTGGGGCAGTTATTAACCTAATAGCGAGACTGTCTGACTCCTTCTTTGCATAGGAGAATAAAAAGAATGGGAGGGATTAAGTGAACGTTCGGCTGGGAATCTGTGGGAGAAAGAATGCTGTAAATTCAAACTCCAGAGTTGGAGCTGTAATAAAAACAGCCCCCTCCTCCCCCTTGGTGTTTTAGAAGACTCAAATGTGGTGTGTATTAGTTTTCAGGGGGCCCTTCCTACACCTGACCGAGTGGGCCAGAAAACCTCATGACACAGTTGTTTGTGGCTGTACAGATGTGCCAGTCAAACACACTAGGAGTTGCAGAGAGCCAGTTTGGTGTAGTGGTTAAGTGCGCAGACTCTAATCTGGGAGAACCGGGGTTGATTCCCCACTCCTCCACTTGCACCTGGCTGGATGACCTTGGGCAAGCCATAGCTCTGATAACAGCTGTTCTTGAAAAAGAGCACTTTCTGTGAAGAGTTCTCTCAGCCCCACCTACCTCACAGGGTGTCTGTTGTGGGGAGGGGAAGGGAAAGGGAAAGGAGTTTGTAAACCGCTCTGAGACACCTTTGGGTAGTGAAGGGCGGGGTATAAATCCAATCTCCTCCTCCTCCTCCTCTAACCTGGTGGGTTTGGCTTCTTCCTGAATTTGGAAAGTAAATGGCAGACATACTGATTCAACTGTTGATTCAGCGGATTGCCTAACTCACCTTTCATCTCTCACTCCCAATATTGCAAGAGGAATGCCCTTCTTCTTATTTTGGAGGCACCACATGCATATTTGTTAAACTGCATTTCTCTCTCTCTCTCTTTTTAAGCCATTCACTTTAAAATAGTTGGAGGAGCTGCTTGGTGATGGGTTGAGATGGTTTTTTATAACCTTCCCAGCTCCAGCCAGTTCAAGCAATGCACATCCAGCTTCTGCTTTACAGATGCGGAATCAGTCCCCTCCGAGTTCGATCTGGGAGAGAAGATTATAATTATGGAGGCCTGCGTGCTTCTTGAGACCTTAAAGTACCAGAGGGACTCTTGGCAGTACAGTTCAGTATTTACCAAAACCCCACACAATAAAGACATGGGGGGCAGTTTATGCTGCCTAAAGTTGCCTTGTGGTGTAACAGCGTGGACAAAATATTTAGTAACATGGGGATAGAAAAAAGAAGGCATGAGGTTCAGGGAAGAAGATGCATTGCAAGTCTAGAGAGTTTCTGCCCCCCAGGTTCATGGGGACTTGGGCATGTGAGCAGAAAAGAGGGATGGAGCTTGGACTGGAGCCGCAGTGTGTGTGTTTAACTTTATTATACACAACACCCCCACTGTTGTCACTCCTGTGAGGGGTGGTTTTGATTAGCTGCAGAAGGAGGAAAGGCCAGTACTGTTGGTATAGTACCTTTCTCTCCCACCCCCATCTAGTGACAACTCCCGAAGATGAGTATTGTAGAAATGGTTAGCCACCCTGTGGCCTTGATCCAAGTGTTGAATCCCCTGCCGTTCCTTTTTGATGTAAAAGAAAACATGGAAGAACTAATTACAAATCTCACACATCATGTGTAGTTTGGACCTAAGAATCATGAAGCTCCTGTTTCAAATCTTGCCTCTCACTAGGTGGCTTGAGCCAAGCCTCTCTCTCTGGATCAGCCAGGTCCCCCCCCCCAATAATACAAACCCACTTTATGTGCTGTTTCTAATGGTGGTTACAGCCAAATTGTTTTGTCATGCTTAGAACATTCTAAAAGTGGTAGGCATTGTTTTATTGGGCATTAATTGATGGTTAAATATTGTGATGCAATCCAGTGCCAAAAACTAATTAATGAGCTAAGTGGAGCAAC
>NW_015177010.1:1616493-1617717 GCF_001447785.1 Gekko japonicus
CCCATCCTTGGCCTTGTGGGCTCCAGTACTAGTGCACTGTTTTAAAATAAGATGCCAGCATGATGTAGTGGTTAAAGTGTCAATCTAGGATCTGGGAAATCCGGGTTTGAATCCCCACTTGTGCCATGGAAGCTTGCTGGGTGACCTTGGGCCACACTCTCAGCCTAACCTACCCCACAGGGTTGTGAGAATAAAATAGAGGAGAGGAGAATGATGTAAGCTGCTTTGGGTCCCTGTTTAGGTGAAAGGTAAATAAATAAAAAAGATCAGTCTGGGCCAAGTCAACCTGTGGACTAAAAGGGGCATATTTGTGCATGTTTTCGAACACTTCCGTGCTGCCCAATCAAATGCAACAGAAGCAAAGCACTGATAGGTGTCACATTTGACTGGTTATCTGTCGCATGAGAGCTTTTAGCTCTATCTTCAGTTCAGAGCGTGCACACACTGACCTGGAACCGTGAGATTTTCCCATGTTGTGTCTGCCTGTATTAGAAAGGTCTGCAAAGAACTGCATAGAGCCATGTGGTAAACTGCTGGCACTAGAGCAAAACCTGTCCCCACAAGCCTGCACTGAGAACAAGCCTCACTCGGCAGCAGAAGCTATTGAATTTTTCTTGTGGCACAACTGTCAAGGGGTTTCACTCGAACTAGGGAAGCACCGGGCATGGTGGTCTTCCAGGTATGAACTGAGTATACTCAACATCCTCTGCTCAGGAAAACTTTGTTCAAAAATGTCAGAGTAGTTACAGGTTCCCTTCCTCAGTATAACCTTTCATCTGTTTGAAAACAGTGAAAGGAAATGTGAGGGTTTCCCACTGTGGGTAGGTCAAACTGAAGGGCTGTGGTGATGATGATGATGAAGAAGAAGAGCTGTTTTTATACCCCACTTTCCTCTACCCAAAGGAGTCTCGGAGCAGCTTACAATCACCTCCCCTTTCTCTCCCCACAACAGATACCCTGTGAGGTAGGTGGGGCTGAGAGAGTTCTGAGAGAATGGTGACTGGCCCAAGCTCACCCAGCTGGCTTCATGTGGAGGAGGAGTGGGGAATCAAACAGTGTTCTCCAGAGTAGAGCCTGCTGCTCTTTATCTACTACTTCATGCTGGAGAGAACATGTACTTACCACAAGTAGAACTGCATATATTTTCTGTCCTTGCTACTATGCATGACACAGAGAAGTCCAACAGCCAAAGCTTTCCTAGTGTGGAGGGGAATGGTAGGGAAA
>NW_015177010.1:1617861-1637667 GCF_001447785.1 Gekko japonicus
AGCAGTTCGGGGCCAGACATTTAAATTTGGCAGCTGAGCAGCACAGGGTCTGCTGGTCAGCTGTTAGGTTTAAATGGCTATGAGCCATTAACTCCCTCAGTATCACTCCCCCCTTTGAAGGGGGGGACCAAAACTGATGGGTTAAATGGCTGCAAGCCATTAAACCCCTTTGTTTCACTCCTCCACCTCTGAATCCGGGGAAATGATACCAATGGGTTAAATCAAAATTGAAAATAATAAATTGGGCTGTTTTGGCCCCCAAACCACTTTTTTTGGGCTTGTGTCCATCCCTAGTCTCCTCCACTCCAGTCCTGCTTGCACTTTTTCCACATGGCACCCGTGTCAGTTTTTGAGGAACCAGGTTCAAAGTCCATCACTCTTAACCCTCAACATCACACTGGCTCTCTTTTGGTGTATGCTTTTGGTTCACTTGCTGTAGACTAAGTGGTCTTCAGGACGGGACTCTCAGGGTATTCATTAGCATAGCTGCATTAGTTTCATGGACAGTTTGTATGCCCTTGACTCAGAGTTTTACCCTTTGCTGGCCCATGACAGTGGCTAGATTTGCTTACCCTTTGCAAAGTGATGTGCTTGTAGAAGTCTCAGCCTTTAAGCTTGGTAAGAGTCATAATGTTTTGGACTCTTGTCTTGTTTCATGCCAGTATTTACATTAGGGAAATCTGCATTTTGGAGCCACAAAAAGACCCCCACCCCCAATTTTAAAGGGGGGGAAATGAAATATTGAAATATGTACAATACTTAGTTTGCTATCATACCTAAACTTCTTTTACTGATTTAACAACATAAAATACATAACTTATAAACTTGTTAGCATCTAAAACATGGTCCAGAAAACCCCAGGTATTAAGAAGCCATGGCACCTAGAAATTTCATGTGGCACCTAATTTGCATTAGTTGTTTATTTTAAGTGCCTCTTGGTGATTCTCAGCAGATGTACAAAGCTCATTTAGGTGAGGGATGGAGATTAGCATTTGTTGTAATAATAACCATGGTTACCTCATATATATTTATTTATATACTACAATGCTTTTATTTTAGCTATAAAGACAAGCAACTATGAAGAATTTAGGATTGAGTTTTGTGGTAGCAGTAATTAGAAATTTGGGTCATTAAAATGAAAAAGACTGGAGGCAAAAAATTAATCTGGCTCTTAAGTTTTTGCGGTGGCACCTAAAGCCGAAGAAAACTTGTCAAGGCCTGGTCTAAAATTGTACTATTTTGGCGTATTTATGGAATTTGAAAGCATAAATTACTTTGTTTTGTGAGAAAGATCTGTAAACTGCTGCACCCTATACAAGCATCACACACATATTCGTCATATGACAGGTCCTAAAAAGAAGTTGAAGGTAGAAAACAAATTCAGGTTTATTATTTGGACAGAAACACTCATATAATGGACAGGACTACCAGCATATTTAGGTATTACAATACTGAAATGATTTAACTCTTTTAATAATTTAAATATGTCGGGGGGGGGGGTGTTAACTGCACCCTAAAAATGCCCAGGTTTTCCATAGGAATAAATGAAAGAAGTCTTCAGACATTTTCATTCTATACATTATTCTATACATTTTGAAAAAAGATTGGGGGCGGGGGAGAAAAACCCTTTTTTCTGAAATCGTCTTTTTTGCCCTGGGATTTCAAATCTCCAGGCAGGATAATAGTAGGCTCTGTAATCCGCACCAAAGCGGGCATCTAAATTTAATCAATATGTCTGTTTATCTCTTTAGATACAGTCTCTTCAGTCTGCATTTGGAGGTTTTGAACTGACGCTGAAAAACTCTCAGCAAAAACAAGATATCACAGAGAAGGCTGTTAGACAGGGGGAGAGCGAGATCAATCGCATCAGCGAGGTTCTTCAGAAACTACAAAATGAAATCCTGAAAGACCTGTCTGATGGCATCCACGTTGTGAAAGATGCCAGAGAACGAGATTTCACTTCTCTGGAAAACACCGTGGAAGAAAGGCTGACAGAGCTTACGCGGTCCATAAATGACAACATAGCGGAATTCACCAATGTCCAGAAACGGAGCCAGGAGGAAATAAATGAAGTAAAAGCAAACATAGCTTTGCTGAGTGAACCGGGGGCATACAAACATGAACTACAGGCTTTGAAAAGTGTTGTTGACGAGATGCAAGCATCCATGAGAGCTAAAGAGAAGGCCATAGAGTCATTGCAAAGCACTATTGATTTAATGGAGTCAGACGTGTTGTCCGAAGTCAAGGAACTTGTCAACCTCAAACAGGAGCATGACAAGTTCAAAGAGGCAGCTGACACGGAGCACCTTTCCTTACAAGCTTTGGAAGAAAAGGTCCTTAAAGCAGAGGAGACCATTGCAAGTTTTCCTGATGAGCTTCAGCGACTTAGTGAAGACTTGCTGCACATTAAAACCTCTGCTAATGTACAAGAAAGCTATTCAGTCCCTGAAGACATCCTACAAACTCTGCAAAAGGACAGTGAACGATATGACTCCAGGTTCAGGACCATAGAAGAGAAACTCCAGTCTTTGAGTTCAACTGCCCAGCATGTAGAAATGGAAGAATCTTTTGCCTCCAAGTATGAGAGCAAGCTGGCTGCTTTAGAAGAAGGTATTGGCTCTCTCCGTGATTCTTTAGAGAGTGATGCACGTTCACTGACGGATACTGTAAGGAGTCTGAGCGAATCTCAGCTCTCAATGTACAGTGACATTGACGAACTACGGAGAAGTATGAGCGACTTGTCAAACAATGCTGATGCACTCGATAGGATCCAGAATGAAGTTCGTGCTCTGCTGGACCGAGAAAAGCCACCGATGGCTGTGGGTCAATCTAAACATCACCTAGAAGAACTGTCCTCTTTGAAAAGTTCTGTTGGTGAACTGCGCTCTTCTGTTGACCAGGCTGAATCTGATTTAAAGATGCTCAGAACTGCAGTGGATAGTTTAGTTGCTTACTCTGTGAAAATAGAAACCAACCAGAACGATGTGCAGTCAGTGAAAACCACATTGGATGACTTAAGGAATGACCTGGACAGGTTGTTCGTGAAAGTAGAAAAAATACACGAGAAGATCTAAGTATCCAGAGATAAACATGTATAACAATTACCAAAAAAAAAAAAAAATGCTTTCATAGGCCAAGGCTCTCATGGGGGAAGTGGAATTACTGGTAGGTCTGAAACAAAGACCTACTAATGCCTGTAGAAAAAAAAATAATAACACAGTTTGGCACTTTTTAACAAGAAATAGCTAGGGCAAATAACTTGGTTGTGCTTCTTAGTAGTGTAACGGAGAATAAAGGCAAATTAGGACTATTTATGACTTGATCCAATCCAAGACATGGGGATCCCTTATACAAATGAATGTCCATTAATTTGAATGGAAGAGGAAAACCTGTGTACGCGTTGCTTGGTGCATGTAGCTCTGCTACCACCATTGAAATAAATGAAAGTACTTGTTTTATGCAAGAGTTCTACGTACATACGGCTCTGGATTTCTCTCTGTGTGTACCGTAGCTGCAGAAAAATCATTGTATGGAGGAAGGTTATATAATCCAATTTAGGATTTGGATCTCCCAGAATCTGTGGCTAGGCTACCTTGTAGTTCTCCTAATAAGAATAACTGTTCCATAGCAAAACCAAAGAGCACATATTGTTGTACATCTCTCCCTATCCTGGGGCTTTGAGCGGATCACAGGGAATAAGAATCTGCAATAAACGAAGGCATTTTGCCTTCAGCAAACACAACACCACTCACTTTGTGGCAGATTAAAAATATTTTTTCTGAGTTTGTAGTTCATTACTCCAGAGTTTTGTAGGAACTGAGTTGGGGAGCTGAAACCAGATAAATGACAATATGCCATAAAGAGAGGGGTAAGACAGGACGGTACATAAGAATTTTCTTTTCCAAACCATTTTTTAAACAGATTTCCCCCTTGATGCAGCAGGCAATAACGTTATCACTTTGAGATCTATGCCAAGCACCTGCTCTTCCATCATTGACTTCAGTGTAACAGAACTGGACCTCAAACTTGATCAAATGGTAGATATGGATACTTGTTGAAAGAAAGAAACATTCTAAATAATAATATTTTTAAGAGAACCACTGAACTATACAACTGCCTGGATCCTTGTTTACCTCCTTTTAGAAATATTCTGTATTTTGGGTTTTTGTACTTTGTTTACTGAAATGTTTAGAAATATTAGAAAGGTACCCATATGTAGATGGAGGCTTTTTTCCCCTCCCAAAATGCTGGTGAGATGTATGCAGACTTTCCCAAGTTGTTAGATCTGCCCATGGTGATATTTCCAAAAGCAGCAGAAACAATACTTGGGTAAAGGGCACAAAATATGTTACTGTCAATGTGTGTGTTCTGAAGATGCTGCCAAGGGACCATAAGCCTTAAAAAAAAGGATGCACTGTATTGATATAGTGTTATTTGTCTACGTTTGTTTTTGCTGACTTTCCTTTGAGTCTTGGAACAACTGTGTAGTTGACTGTGAAATCAAGTTTTTCTCCCACCAATATCTGGAATACCTAATAAACACTTGGAACTCTACTGGGGAAAAAAATCTTATTTTGCATGTTATTATGGATAGAATCCACAAATAGATCTGCTTCTCTATGGAAGATGAAGGAATAGAAATCAAAATGGGCAGGCTCTGCACATTCATGTTCTGGGTGCTCTTTTTGTACCATACTGGGGAGACCAAGGCTGCAGAGAAAGAGTGATACTGCAGCTGAATTTTCTCTACAACCTTTCAATGACAAAAAAGATGAGTCACTAAGAAGTCGATACTTTCCATAGTTTAAAATCCACTTCCAGTTTTATTGTGCAAGTACTGACTAAAGTGCAGGAAATGGGGCTGTTCCCTCCTAACAAAAAAATCAATTTAGGGAGAGTAAAAAACAATGATTAAAAAAAATCTTTCGTGAAGGACATAGGTGTTTGAAGTGTGTTTAACCTTAGTTCAGTGAGATTTTTAAAATAAACATCTTAAAATTTGGATAAGGGGCATTCGTCTATTAGATTTTTATCCTGCTTTTCTTCCGAGAGCTCGGGATGTTGTATAGTCCCTTCCTCCCTAACGCTGTGAGGTAGATCAGGGAAGAGTGACTGGCCCAAGTTCACTTGCTGAGCTTCATACGAGAGTGGGGAACTGATCACAGGATTCCTTGCTCAGTCTCTGGTGCTCCTAACTGATGCACCATACCAGCTCTCAGGCTGGTGGGATTACCCTCTTAGATTGTCATTTATCAAGAGACTAGTCTGACACCTTCTGTTGACTCATGTAGAGACTAATGCAATAAAGATACAAGACTGTTTTATTAAGTTATCAAATAGGTCATTCCTAACAGAAACCAGGGCATGGGTGGAAAGTATGTGACCAAAATGTGTTGAAATTCAGCAGTTCTGGGAGAGGTTGATTCTTGAATGGGAGACCCCTGCATCCTTTTATGCTACCTTGAGTTCCAGTATGAAGGAAAAGAGAGCTAAAATGTAAGACACAACAGACCAGGGTTCCTGCTTTATTAGGCAAGAAGAATCATTTAGAAGCTCTGAGTCCAAGCCTGTGATCCAACTCAGGTTCTCCCTGCCTTTATCCCAACTTTCAATGTGGAGATTAAACAGATGTAGAGGGAGTGTTGTGATAGAACTTGGCACCCCACTTTAGGAAGAGGGATGAGATCCTGACCCATTACTCTTCATCTCAAAGTGGCCCTCTAGAGAAAACTAATTGCTGACCAGGGTATTAAACAGAACTTGCAGGGCAGCTGGTTTTGCAACTGCCTTCAGTTTTGTTTTGTTCTCTGTTCTTCCCCAGTAGTTTGTTATCCTCATTTTCTTGAATAGACAATCCCCCCCCCCCCAACGGTCTATACCTGTATGGATGAAGCCAGGATTTTCAGTGTACTTGATAAAACAATGCCAGAATAGAAATGGAATTTTGCCTAAATCCAGCATCTGAGTTCCAAAACATCTTCCAGGTTACAGTTCTAGATTTGCCAGTCAGACTGGAATAACGCATTCCAAAATGGGAAAGGTACTTGGAATGTGAATATTGGAACTCCAACAGCAGAAGAGGGAACTGAGGGAAGATGGCTGCCAGCTTGAAACACCTAGGCTGAGTGTTTTTGTCTCTCCCCTGCTGCAGGTATTTATAGTCTGGGTTTGAACCTTAAAGGCTCTTGGCCCTTGGTCACAGCTTGTGGCCTTAGCTATACAATTAACCTTGTGGACATCAGCCCAGGATGTCTTGTTTACAACAAGTGGGGTGGCAGCACTTGGAGGTCAAGGATTCACTCACTCCACCCCTCTATTGCTTGGTGCATAATTGCACACAGAAATCAGTTGCCAAATTTTATTTTTTAAAACATTAAAATATTGATACCCAACCTTTCCTCTTGGTTCATAGCAGTTTACAAATAGTTATTAAAACATAACATTAAGACCAAATAAAACCTACAAATACCTCCTCCTCCCCTACCCCAAATATTGCCTGCTGTTCATACCCCCATTAAAATCCATAAAATCATACCCCCATAAAAACCCTCCTTAACATCTCAGTGAGGGGGCTCCCTTCTCCTCTTAGGGGAGTCCACTCCCTCCAGTGGCAACCACAAGGAAAGGCATGGGCACTGGTTGATGCCAGGCTGGCCATCCTATGTGGGTGAACAGCCAGCAGGTGGCAGCCTAATAACTATGGCTGGTTCAGGTGGGTAGCCCTGTTGATCTGAAGCAGAACAAAGTCTGAGTCCAGTGGCACTTTTTTAAGACTAACAAAGTTTTATTCAAGGTGTAAACTTTTGTGTGCACACACACACTTCTGAAGTGCAAAAAGTTTTATTATTAATTTTTATTAATTTTAATTATGTTGGTCTTAAAGGTGCCACTGGACTCAAACCTTCTGCTTCTTCAGACCAACATGGCTACCTACCTGAATACTTTTAGTTCAGCACATCACTTTTCCATTTGTATCAAGGTGACACATTTAGATTTTGTTGCCTTTTTCTCATTGACAACTTTATGGGATGAATGAAAAGCAGGTAGTGACCTTTTGAAGTCTTCCTCTAGCCAGATACAGAGATGTATTCTCAAAGCTAATTTGTCATAAGGGTGAGTCAAATGAAAACCTTAAAATGGCAATAACATTTGGAAATATTTGGTATGCTATAGGAAATATTTGGTACGCTATAGGCAACCATTTGCACTGGTTGCCTATAGCGTACCGGATTCGCTTCAAAGTGCTGGTTCTCCCCTATAAAGCCCTATATGGTCTGGGTCCAGTCTACCTGAAGGACCGCCTTTCCCCGTATGTTCCCCCAAGAGCACTACGGTCTGGGGCCCAAAATTTACTAACGGTTCCGGGCCCCAGAGATGTAAAACTGGTCGCGACAAGAGCCAGGGCCTTTTCGGTGGCGGCCCCTACCTGGTGGAACAAGCTCCCGGAAGAGATTCGGGCCCTGCGGGATTTGATGCAGTTCCGCAGGGCCTGTAAGATGGAGCTCTTCCACCAGGCCTTTGAGTAGGGGCTGCCGCCGCCCCCCCTCCATTATCTTGTCATCGTGGGGGGGGGGAGAGGAGGCCCTAGGAAGGGAACATCTGAAGTCCTTAACATCTACATAAATATTGAGTGCCACCAAAGGACCACTGGGAATCGTTTGGATGCGGTCCGTCATCTTTCTTTTCGGAACTGTGGAAACTGAAGATCAACGAGCACCTTAATTATTTGCTTAATTGGTTGATTAATTGATTAATTAACTAACTAATTGGTTGGTTAATTGTATGGGGATTGTTTAAATTGTATAATATGTTCTTAGCTATGTTTTTATCTGCAAGATTGCTTGCATTATAAGCCGCCCTGAGCCCTACGGGGGAGGGCGGGATATAAATCTGATTAATAAATAAATAAATAAATAAATACTGCACCATTATCTGTAAGTTGGCAGTATTTTTACCAATGACATACATATTAAAGAACTCACTAATATGAGGGTGAGTCAAATAAAAACCTTAAAATGGTAGTAAAATTTAGAAACAGTGCACCATTGTCTGTAAGTTGGCAGTATTTTTACCAATGACATAAGGAATGCCCTACAGGTGGCAGCAGAGGGCAGATGAGCAACACGCTGTCACAGTAGCACTGTATAAAGATGGCTGCCCCACTTGAGACGTGCACCAAAGAGGAGTAGTCATCATCCATTGATTGAGTAGTGAATGAGTGAAACCTACTGCAATTCATCAATGAATGAAGTTGCAATATGGTGATGCATCTCTGTCACTGCGGCAAGTGTACGAGTGGCGTAGGAAGTTCACTTCTTCACTACTCAAAAAAACGGATGATGGAATGCTGCTCCTCTTTGGTGCATGTCTCGAGTGGGGCAGCCATCTTTATGCCCTGCTACTGTGATGGCGTGTTGCTCGTCTGCACTCTGCTGCCACCCGTAGGGCATTCCTTATGTCATTGGTAAAAATACTGCCAACTTACAGACAATGGTGCACTGTTTCTAAATTTTACTACCATTTTAAGGTTTTTATTTGACTCACCCTCATATTAGTGAGTTCTTTAATATGTATGTGAAAAATCTTCAGTGAGCGTTCAAAATCTTGAAATGAGCTAAGAAACACGTTGCCTGGGTTCCTCAGGAAGTGAGATGGGGGCCATGTGGGAAGGTGCAAGCAGGAGTGGATTGGAGACCGTTTCTTTTCTGTCCCTGCTCTCTTGTGTTTTTGACAGCAAATGGAAAGTGGACCTTTCCCCACCGTTCCCCTCCACATTAGGAAAGCTTTGCTTGTTGGACTTCTGTCATGCAGACCAGCAAGGACAGGAAATGTATGCAATTGTACTTGTGGAAGTGTACATTCTCCCCAGCATGAAGTAGTAGTTAAGAGCAGTGGATTCTAATCTGGAGAACCGGTTTTGACTCCCCACTCCTCCACATGAAGCCTGCTGGGTAACCTTGGGTCAGTCACATTATCTCAGAACTCTTTCAGCCCCACCCACCTCACAGGATGTCTGTTGTAGGGAGAGGAAGGGAAGGCAATTGTAAGCTGCTTCGAGACTCCTTAAGGTAGAGAACAGTGGGGCATAAAAACCCTTCTCCTCTTCCTCCTCCTAAATTATGTCCACTTTGAGTTTTTGATATGTTATAAATGTGCCCAGATACAAAGTTGGACCTTCCCAATTCCTCTCCCCCCTGTAATTATTGTATCATAAGGGGCTGTTGTCTCCTCCCTTTTACTGACTGGTTTTCTGAAAGGTTAGATTGCCTTCTTGCGTTCCAGCAGGGCTCCTATGCCCTTTTCATCTTGCTGCAGGCTGATATTCAATAGGTAAGGATTTGCCTATTGATAGATCCCTGTAGCACCCCACAGCTGCATCTGTTGAACTTTGGCTTACCATGCAACTGTTACAGGCACGGGTAAAGTTGCAAGGCTAACATCACAACTTCTGGCCTTTGTAGCAAGTGGTGCAGAGACTTTACAGGAGGTCTGGGGTGACCCTAAGCTCTCCCCCCCAGTGTGGTGTAGTGGTTAAGAGCAGAAGACTCTAATCTGGAGAACCGGGTTTGATTCCCCCACTCCTCCACATGAAGCCAGCTGGCTGATCTTGGGCTAGTCACAGTTCTGTCAGAACTCTCTCAGCCCCACCCACCTCACAAGGTGACTGTTGTAGGGAGGGGAAGGGAAAGGCAGTTGTAAGCCGCTTGGAGACTCCTTGGGGTAGAGAAAAGTGGGGGTATAAAAACCAGCTCTTCTATCTATCATCTATTTATCTGTCCATCCATATGCCAAGGATAAGACCAGGCATTATGCTTTAGAACTGTTATATATGTGACTGTATTAACGCAGAAGTTATTGCCCCCAAGAACTCACAGCTACCAAGCAGCCAGAGCAAGTTTATCTCTTTTACTGAACTGAGAATCAAGAACAGGAAATAGAAATCAAGGGCAGAAAATCACATGAATTTTCCTTTTGTGACAAAGTTTGACACTCTTGGAGCTCAACATTTAAATAGGTAACGTTGGAGCACTTGGAGAAAAAATGGCTTTCCATTTCAGTACACATAATGGTTGAGAGAACAGCTTTGCTTGAAACATTAGTCATTTCCACCCACTCCGCCATTCTCCACAACGACAAGGGGAAGGTTATTCTAAATAAGAAAGCATTAGAAGGATCTCCTCCCCCCCCCCCCGTGCTAGACATAAATATACAAAATTCCACTGGAGAACTCTTTCTTGTCTTTACTGCTTTGGTCTGTGGTGGAATCAAACCCCCAAAGTTGAGTCCAGGCCGAAAGCATAACAAGCACAATTTCTGTGGAATTTGTTTGTGAATTCAGCGTGAACTTTCTGTGCCACTTTGCTGTAAACATTCCACACTTTCTCATTATTTTGTTAAAGGTTCATATATACAATGTGGTTTTTAAAAAATGTACATTTATTATTAGCGGGATTGCCAGGGTCCTTTCCCCCTTAACAGTGGCTGTGTCTTCAAGAATGGCATGCCAGGATGAAACTGAACACCTGAAGCTGCCTTAGACCCATGGCCCATCCAGGTCAGTATTGTTTACTCAGATGCCAGGGAGGAAACCACAGTCGGGAGGGAGAAGCTGCCGAACTGCGCATGTGTGAGCATGCGCAGTTCAGCCAGGAGCCGGGGATGCGCCGGCGGAAGGACGCGCCGGCGATCCCACGTCCGGCCTTGATGTGGCCTTGCCGGAAGAACCACCTCAGTAGGTGGTTTATTTTTGCTGCGGCGTTTTGGGCAGAAGGGCCAGATCGGGGACGGGTGCGCAACGCTTCCCAGATGTTGCTGTGGGATCGCGCCCGTTTGCTGCGCCCCCGATCCATCCCTCTCCCGGCCCAAAACCTCTCGTGTGACCGGAGCCTCAGACTGGCTGTGGCTCTCCAGGGTCTCAGGTCTTTCACATCACAAATTACCTGATCTTCTCCACTGGAGATGCTAGGAATTGAACCTTGGGACCTTCTGCATGCAAAGCAGATGCTCTTGGAAGGGGCTGTGGCTCAGTGGAAGAGCCTCTGATATGCATGTGGAAGGTCCCAGACTTAATTCCCAGGCATCTCCAGTTTAAAAAGGACCAGGTAGTAGGTGACGTGAAAGACCTCTGCCTGAGAACCGGTGCTGAGTAGCAGTTAAAGCATCAGACAAGAATCTGGGAGACCTGAGTTCAAATGCCTACTCAGTCATCAAGTTCACTAGGTGACCCTGGGTCAGTCACTTTCTCTCTCAACCTAACCCACCACACAGAATTGTGGTGTGAGCAATATAAGCAGGGAAGAACCACATGCACTGCCCAGAGCATCTTGGAGGAGGAATAGCAGGATAAAAATGAATGGACTAAGTACAGAGCTTCAATTAGGAAAGAAGGCCCTTTCTTACATGCCCAGGGAAATGCTGATCACCACTTTGGGGTCAGGAAGCAATTTTTCTCCAGGCCAGTTTGGCTGGAGATCCTGGAGGTTTTTTGTCATCTGCCGGGTGTGGAACAGCGGTCACTGGGGGTGTGGAGGGGTAGACCTGATTGCCTGAATAACTGAAGATCAAGTGACTGACTGTACGCTGAGGAATCACTACAAGCACTTTAGTATGTTACGATATGTATGGTTTTAGAATTTGTGTTTAATGGATTTTATAAGTTATATTTATATTATATTGTTTTATATTGTTGTGAGGTGCCCTGATCCAGCTTTGCCGGGAGGGAGGGGTAAAAGTCTACTAAATAAATAATTAAATATTTGTGAATTTCCTGCATTGTGCAGGGGGTTGGACTAGATGACCCTAGAGGTCCCTTCCAACTCTATGATTCTATGAAGGCAGAGGACCTAATTATCAGCTATTGTAATAATAGTAAAACACAAACTACTCATGCAAAGTTGGGAACCCCTTTGCTGTAACAGGCTAAAGAAACCTGGGCATAAACCTACCCTGAATGTTCATAGAACAGAGTTTGTCTGTCCCCCTTTAAATCCCCTTATTTTGACTTTTCCCCAATATTCAATACAAGTTGACAAAATTATATAGCAAGGGAAGCAGAATTTCTAAAGGTCAGTCAAATGAAGCAAAAATGTAATGTTTAAATTGTGTCTTGCATGCCTCCTTGAGCCACGAAGAAAGGCAGGATATATTAAAAAATATATGCAATGTAGTATTGCTATCAGAATGTTAAAGTGCATTTACATAACTGTTATGAATACTAAAAGGCCACTTACTACATGGAGTATGAGGCAAATTTCTTATTACAGCCAACAAGTGATGAAAGAAGGTACCCATTTTTCTACATATTTATACAAGAGGGAATTTGTGCAGTTATCTTTTCAGCTTTTAAAGTTTGCTTGCCCAATGAGTTTCATAGCTGAGTGCACATTTGAGTCCAGGTCTTTCCTCTTCTAGTCCACCAGAACAATTATCTCTTTCAACAGTCTTCCATACAAGTGAAAGGGTGGGCAAATTACTGTCACATCAACTTGGTAACCAGTTTAGAGTGCTTCATTAGCCTACAGGCTGCCCATCCCTTTCTTGCTGTCAATCGAAAATTGTCGGATTTCCAACGGCAACAAATGCCTTTGTCCTGAGCATTTGAATACTAGTTCCACCCTAGTCCTAACATAAAACATGACAGTATAAAGACAAAATCATAATTTTCAGAAGCATTTCCTGGAAGGCTCCTTGAGAACATGTGAGATTGCAAAACCCTTTCAAAAACCTTTGGAGACATTTTTGACTCTCAGGGAAAATAAGCCTGCGATACTTTGACATGAACTCTAAGCCGGAATCAAACTTAGGTGAACTGCAGTATAACATACCCCAAACCAGGGCTTTTTTCCTGGGGGGAAAACGGAATTCCGGAATCTCTGACAAACGGAATTCCGGAATCTCTGACAAAATGCTTTTAAAAATGTTTAGAAGTTTATAAGTACAGAAGTGAAAAATTAATTTCCCTCTTGAGAGTTCCAGCTCTTCTTCTTTTTTCTTTAAGGTCCTGCCTAGAACTATTAATGCTCGGGTAGGTGGGTTGCCAGCTCTGGGTTGGGAAATTCCTGGAGATTTTGGGGGTGGAGCCTGGGGGAAGGCAGGGCTTGGGGGAGGGCAGGGACTTTAGTGAGGTATATTGGCATAGAGCAGGGGTGGCCAAACTGCGGCTTGGGAGCCACCTACAGCTCTTTCACACGTATTGTGTGGCTCCCAGCAGGACAGTTTGGGAAGTGAAGGGGAGGCATTCCTCCCCAATTGTTCTTCCCTTCCCCGGCCAGTGTTCCTCTCCCTGGGTAGGCTTGAAGGGGGGGGGGGAGGAGAGAAAGAAAGCAACTTTAAATGTGTTCTCAAAGCCCCCCCCCCAAGCCTACAAATATCATTGGATAAATAAATACCATTACCAATATCTATTTTTACCCCTTTTGTTTTTATTTTTGACAGTCTCATTTAATGTTAATAAAAAGCAAATGTGTATATTTTTTCAATTAAAACAGGTGTGTAATATTTGTTCATGTCTTGCAGAAGTTTGGCCACCCCTGGCATAGAGTCAGTCCACCCTCCAAAGCAGCCATTTTCTCCAGAGGAACTGATCTACTGGGGGTGTGTGGGGGGGTATTTGTGAATTTCCTGCATTGTGCAGGGGGTTGGACTGGATCACCCTGGATGTATCTTCCATCTCTATGGTTCTATGTAACTTGGATACCAGTTGTAATTCAGGGGGATCTATAGCCACCACCTTGAGACTGGCAACCCTAGGTGCTACACAAGCACTTGGTTTTCTGTAAGCAAAATCCAAATAGAAGTTCTGTGCAAGCCCCACTGACACAAAAAGGACTTGGATCAGAGCAATGGTCTTCTTCAAAGCTCCCATGTGTTTTTTCTTCTCTCCTCCTCATTCCCCTTCTAGAGTACAACTAGTCCTAGCATAGGCTAGGTAAGAAACAGGGGGAGATACTTTTGAGTCTCCTTGGAAGGGCCTGCCTTAGCATGGTCACTGTCACCACAGCTGGAGATTCCTCCTCTTCTTTCCACTTCCTCTTCTAAATAAAGGGTAGGCAGTGGTGGTTGCCGAGGGCTTCTCTTCACCAAATCAGAGGCAGAGGGCAGGTGAGCAAATGGTGACTGCTCATTTGTTCTGTTCGCTGGCCTGATCTCGAAGAAAGTTGAAACCAAATGGTTTTCGTAAGACTCTGGAAGCACTTCCCTGGATATGGACAGCAATTATGTCAAAGAGGTTCATGGGCCTCTGAAATCAGGAAGCCACGTATGCCGTAGACATTGACTGCTCCCCAGCATCCTTGCCCATACATTGGATCTTGATTGGAGCTGTGGTGCTCAGCAGAATTAGATGATGACTGTTAGAATGGCGAAGGAGGAAGCTCATGTCAATCAGAAGTTAGAGCCTGCTGTGGGGCAGTGAAGGTTGTAAAGAAAGCCTGGCTCTCTGTTAATTGTATGTCTTCATGGTCAGAGAACCAGTTTGGTGTAGTGGTTAAGTGTGCGGACTCTCATCTGGGAGAACCGGGTTTGATTCCCCACTCCTCCACTTGCACCTGCTGATGTGACCTTGGGTCAGTCGCAAGCTCTGGCACAGCTGTCCTTGAAAGAGCAGTTTGTGTCAGAGTTCTCTCAGCCCCACCCACCTCACAGGGTGTCTGTTGTGGGGAGGGGAAGGGAAAGGAGTTTGTAAGCCGCTCTGAGACTCCAAGTGAAGGGCGGGGTATAAATCCAATCTCTTCTTCTTCTTCTCTTCTTCATGGTGTCATCCAGTATAGTGACTTTGTCTAGGGCTGTGAGAGAACTTTTACATCCAAATGATGGGGTGCAAATAACTAAACCTTCTGCAGTCTGTTGTAGGTTGCTAGACTCCAGATGGGGCCTGGAGATGTCCTGGAATTACAGGTGACAGAGGTCAGTTCCCATGAATAAAATGGATGTTTTGGAGAGTGGACTCAATGGTACCACACCCCGCTGAGGTTTCTCCCCTCCGCAAGCTAAATAACATTACCTGATAATTGCTGCAAATCAAATATATGTTAAAAGGACAGCTAGAGGGACCAGGTCAAAAACTGGCAAACTTAGAACCATTGAAAGGCATCTTGCCTAGAGGGAAAAAGTGAAGAAAAAGGGGGCAGCACCAAGGCAAAACGAAGATGAAGAACCAAATTGGTGCAGAGGGAAATAAAATCATTAAGGGGTTGTATAATTATTAAAGATTCTATTTTCCTCTGCACCAATTTGGCTCTTCAAGAGGGAAGAAGAAATATGGATAGATGTAGTTGTCCTCAGCCCTGTTAAAAAGCATTGGAGGCTGCCAAAATTCCTTCTCGTACACATCTGTTAAAGATGAAGGCGCTCTGACCACCCCACGTAGTTCTGATAAATGGATTTTCCACCTTCCATTTTAAGCTCCTGCTGACTTATAGCAAGGTAAGGTGCCAACTTGCTTTAGCTGTTGCTTGATGTGCAGAGATTAGCAGGTGATAATGTTTATCTCTATGCTGTTAAAAGTTTCACCTGAGCTTTTCTGCTGCTAAAGTCACAGGAGCAGGTGAGGCAGAGCCCCCCCCCCAAACAGGACATTATGAAAGATTTCAGTATACCTACAAACCATGAAATAGCCTTTCAGGTCAAGACGATGACAATGACTGTTGTGTATTTAATTGCAAAATATCTACTGTTCAGTTAATACCCTGCAAAACTCATAAATAGGCTATTGCTTCTTTCCCTTTAAACTGCCCTCATCCGAAGGCATCAATGGAGCAATATCCTTTTTCTTTAATGTAGTCTAATTACCCTAAAGTGCCCCCGGATGCCTGCTTTATTTTAATTACCCTGAGGACTCTTGCCACTGGAAATACAAATTCCATACATATTGTGAGAACTATAATGAGGGCATAACTGTGTGCTCTTGGGAATCTTTTGCCATTTCCTTCCATACATTGATTTACCTATGTCTGTTATTATTTTGAGACTGTTATCAAGACATTCTCTATCCTTAGTCTATGTTTCCATCTGAGTTTAAGCATCAGATCTGTTTTCTTACCAGAACAAGCCAGAAGTAATGTTGCCAAGGTTTCAGGGAAAATATTGCTTATAATAACAAAATGCAAAGACGTATATATCGAATGAGATTCTTTGTCCATTACTGGATATCTGTAAGAAATATGTAATACATTCAGTGTCGTAAACCTGTAACTAAGGTGATAACCGGGGTGCTCAGTGTCTCCTCTTTAAAAATAGGGTTTTGCTTCATGGAAGCAGTGACATAATTCACGTTCCTTGGATCCAAGATCACTGCAGATGGTGACTGCAGCCATGAAATTAAAAGACGCCTGCTCCTGGGGAGGAAAGCTATGGCAAACTTAGACAGCATAATTGTAGGGATTCTTATTAAGTAAGTCAGCAGAGTAAGTATTAAGAGACTGAGTCCATGGTATGTTTAAAATATAAGAGTTTACTATCAACCTAACATGGGAAAAGGTACACAGGATATGAAAATAAGAAAGAGCTAAAATGGCTACATCCTTACAGCTACAGGTAAACAGGAGGAATGGTGTCTCCTTCTTCAGTCAGAACAAAGACAGGAAGGAGAAACCAATATGCTAAATACTTGACACATTGGTTTCCAATCAGACTGTTAAGTTAGTTACAAAGTTCCCGGGCATTCTATTGCTCAAACAGATTGGTTACAAACAAAACATGTGACTTCCTGTTGATCATAACAAACATCATTAACCCTGTAAATACTGAAGTGTTTTAACTTGTAACACCCAACAATAATAAAAAGTAGAGACATCACGCTGCCAACACAAGTCCATATGGTCAAAGCAATGGTATTCCCAGTAGTAATTTATGGCTGTGAGAGTTGGACCGTAAGGAAGGCCAAGCGCCAAATAATAGATGCTTTCGAATTATGGTGCTGGAGAAAACTCTTGAGAGTCCCTTGGGCTGCAAGGAGATCGAATCGGTCAATCCTAAAGGAAATCAACCCTGACTGTTCGCTGGAAGGCCAGATACTGAAGCTGAAATGCTTTGGCCACCAAATGAGAAGGGAGCACTCACTGGAGAAGACCCTGATGCTGGGAAAGATTGAAGGAAAAAGCAGAATGGGACAGCAAAGGATGAGATGGTTAGACAGTGTTGGGGGCAACAAACATAAAATTAAGCAAACTCCAGAGGACGGTGGAAGACAGGAGGGCCTGGCATGATGTGGTCCATGGGGTTGTGAAGAGTCGGACTCAACTGTACGGCTGAACAACAACAAAGTTATGGAAGAACCTTTTCTCATGTCTTCAAATGAGTTACTGAAGAATGCAGGTGAGAAATTTTTATGCGATGCAGAAATAAACTCAGCTGCAATGGGCACTTTGTAGCAGTCATGAACAACATATTGTATTCTCGTTCCGAAACCCATAAACTGTGTGAGAATAAAGACTGTATAGATTCATACAGTTCACATTGCTTCTCAGGAAAAAAAATACAGATAAAAACACAGAGCCTTAACAAGTGCTTTCTGTAGACCTCTGCTTTGTTCCCCTTCATCCACACTGCCTGTAAGCTCTTTTCGTTGCCACAGTAGACATGATTTCCCCCTATTACATTATTTAATTCTTGTGCGTTCGACACAAATCATTTCCAGCTTATACAAAGACAAAGACTCAGGCATTTTGGACAGAGTGGTTTCAGTTGGCTCAAGATAATGTGTTCCACCACTTGATGGAGCTATAGAAAGCTTTTCTTGATAATTTCCCACCAGTGACTGATGAGTAATAAACTAAAAGGCTTTCTTCATTCACCTAAGTGCCTTTCAGTAGCAGCATGATAGGAAACATTGCCACCGCTGTACCAGCCTTAACAAATACGGTTTGTGATGTCACACTAGGAGTCTGTGTGATCCAGTTCCTTTTCTGTGATCAGACCTCTGTTTTGTGGAACAGAGTGGCGCAAGAAGTCTAGAGAACACCCTCACTAGCAATCTGCGGCAGAACGTATTAAGGTAAAAATAAATCAAAATAAGGCATGCGTGCTACTTTGAATGTACCCAATGGGATACTGGACTTCTTTTTCTTTGAAGTGTAGATACCCCCCAAAGTCACATCATGATTCGCTTCTGAAATTATTTTCTGTGTATCTCCCAGCTTGCGTACTTATTGCTGGCATAGTAGGGCAGGGGCAGAACTGAGTGGACAGGTTCTTGTGAAATTCTGGTGTAGATGATGGTGACAATCTTCATTTGTGTAGCCCACCTTTCTCGCTGAGGCTCGGCAGATTACAAATTCCACTGATATCTGCATCAGGCAGGGGGGAAAGTGTCCATACTATTCAAAACCCTACAACCTCACCAGCATCTGAGAACAGATTTATGTGTTACAGGATTTTCTTGTCCTCCAGACAGTCTTTTAGGAGCACTTATTTACAGGACAGAATCAAAAAGGTTTGGTTAAGCACCTGCCTCTCTCACCCACCGATTCTCCTCTGTGAAAGTATCTCACCCCTGCTTTTGTATGATCCCGCAACTGGTTTGGGAATATGCATTTGCTAAGAGAACCTGTAGTTCCACCCTGAACGTTTTGGATTCTTTCAGAATTCCTTTGGGAACCAGCACAATCACTGGTGCCAAATCTAAGTTCTTTAGTCACTGGCTAAAATAGAAGCTCTGCTGTATAAACAACATATATAACAACAGTTTAGAAAGATTTGAACAGAAGTTTATATTTAATCCTTGCACATAAATAAGACACCCAAGATTAATTTACCATGTAACTATTTTCAGCCTTGTTCATACTTCCACTTCCAAGAAAAGCATGCTTTTTCTCTGCAGCATTTGCTACTCCCTGTTCTATCTGTACACACTCCAAAGTCATGATCGGTTTTTGGATCACCATAAAAATGTTCCTCTTGTTTTATGAACATTCTATTTAAGGCTGTATGTGGCTGACTCTTACTGGCTGCAGCCTAAACTGACATAATCAGGGAGCATATTTTCTTCCCATCAATTTTCTCATTCCGTTTTATTGTCACTTTAAATTAATGATCAACAACACAGACGAAACTACACCCACGGAAGAATTTCATTTCACGTGTTTTTATATAGCTGGACATTCTTTGTAAGATACAACCAATAACAAAGGAAAACACATTTAAGGCTGCGGGCACACGGGCAGGAAAATGCGGGGGGGGGGAGCGTGGCTGTTTGCCCCAGGGCTAAAAACCACGTGGTTGCGCGAGCAGACCTACCGTGGAGGTCCCGTGGTAGGGGGGAGGTGCTGATCACTCCACAGTCCTGCGGCGCGGCAAAGAAGCGGGGCGCGGGGCAAACAGGGTTGTTGGTTTTTTTAAACTCAAATGTGCGCATACTCCCTTGGGTGCTTGTGCACATCCGTGGAGACTTTGAAAAAAAAAACTTTTTGCGAGGGGACATGGGCGGGCGCTGGAACTACCACCGGAAACGTGATCAGACGCCCGCCCTTGCCCTGCGGTTTCAAGAAACTAGTACCTCCGAGGTACTAGTTTTTTACCGCGCATCTTTTGCAGGAAGCCTCGGGTTCGCCACAGGAGCTCGACACTTCCCAGATGTGGCGGTGAGATCGCGCCCGGAAAATCCGCCTATCTTCCGTCCCTCTAGCGTGCCTAATGCTCCGTGTGACTGCAGCCTGAGTTGCCCTGCAGGGGTTCAGGGAGCAACTTTTCTTGTACCATTTTCATGAGACAGCCAGTATGGTCTTGTGGCTAAATCTGGGAATATGAGAAACCCCAGTTCAATGAGGTGATCAGTAATAACTATTCCACATGTAATAATTTCCCATTTAT